>NC_092140.1:89286140-89589170 GCF_043159975.1 Macaca nemestrina
CAAAGGAAAAAGCCATTGAAGCAGAGCTGAGGTGCTCATGTGTACAACACATGTAAAGAAAAAAATTGGAGTCGATTTTGCCTCTAGATCTTTTTGAGATCACAACTCTTCATATATACAGAATTCATGTATATTAACATTACCTATAACTGGCAAGCAAATGACCTATTCCAAATTAGCCATTATAATATTTGTGTGTATCTATAAATGTAATCAAGTGAACAGATGTTTTTCTACTTAATACCTGAAGGAATTATGAATCATGTTACTATGCTCCCGTGGAAACCATGTATGTGTTTGCTATGTGGAAGGAAACAGGAATTTGTATCAATCAGACTGCAGTCTGTACCTTCCTTAGCTACAAGCTATGGAAATTTGGCAAGACTAATATTCAAGGCTGTTTGAACTGCAGCCAGCCACTTCCCCACCACCATCTTCCCTCGTCTTAGGGTTTTATAAACTTACATAATTTGTCCAGACCTATAGGAAATTACGCACTGCAGAGAAGTTTGCTGTTGTATGAACTATGTTAAAATCCCCTACCCATCCTTCACTGAAAATTACTTTTTGTCCTGCTTTGGCACAGAATAGTAGGCTTTAACTACTTATTTTTAGTCTATACCTCATATTACCTACAAACAATACAATAATTATACCATAATTTGTATATGTAGAAATATGTATGAAGATTGGAAAATTTTTTAGCTAAAGAAAGAACATAAGAATTGCTTTTTAAATAAATGATGGATCCAGAAATCCGTCTCAGTTAAGTACTTTTTCTATCCTTTGTGCCCTACCCAGTGCTTTGGTTCACATTGTAGTTACTCCCCACATCTCACTCCTATTGAAGGCTTAGAGACTCAGGCTAATTGTCATTCATCATTCCATTTTTCCCAACAATAATAATAATGGCAATAATTATATGATACATATGTGTATTATTTTATATAATATGCAAAAATACAGTAACCCCATGTATCTACTGGTTCCACATCTGCAGATTCAACCAACAGATTAAAAGTATTTTGAAAAAGATAGATACAAAAATTTTAAAAATACAAGTTTAAAAACAATACATTATAACTACCATTTACCTAGTATTTACATGGTACTAGGTATTATAAGTAACTTTAAGATGATTTAAACTACAGGGGAGGATTGTATAGGCTACACAGTATGCAAATACTATGCCATTTTATATAAGGGACTTGATCATCTGGGGATTTTGATATCTGTAGAAGTCCTGGAACCTATTCTTCATGATACCAGAGAGGACTGTGTATACAAATAATATCTTTTGGCAAGGAGCCCTGCCTAGGCCACTTGTTCTAGGGACATAAGGACTTATCTAGCAATGCTGTATCTAGAAAATGCAAAATTATAAACTGCATCTTCCTAAAAGAAGACTCAGACACAATAACTAGAAATATTTTCCTTAGAATTTGGAAAGTTATGCGTTAATACACAAAACCCTATTTTCTTCACTTTTTGTGGATTGTAACAAAGTTTTGCAAAAAGTATTTTCCTTTTTTCCACATTTTGGGTCTTTCTTTCTTCACATTATCCATCAAAATCAAATTAGAAGACTTTATTGAGGATTAGTTGTTGAAGACAGCATTTCACAAAACTCTTTCTTACATTTCCAATCAAAAGCAGCATTATTCATTACCTAATGCAAATTTTAACGAACGATTTCAGGAAATGTTTATACATTTCATATATATTTCATTTATATGAAAATGCTGATGGTGTTTGCCCAGGCATGCACATATGCACACATATGCACATACAACCACACCGAAATTATCTATATGGAAATTGTTTCAATGCTAGGGTGCAGGCACTGAAAAATAATGAAACAATTGCATATGTGTATAAAGTGGAGGTTTGAGATTGCTTTTAACAGACATAAGACCAACACTATAAAATTAGCAAAGCACATGAAATACAGGAATCTGCATTTCGTTAACAAATGCAATTTTAAAATATATAATGTTATAGCCACCCTATATTTTCATACTATTTTAATATTCATTTACAAAATTGACCATTAGAAATCTTATTGGGTTGCCTATTGTTCTCATATCTGTTACTATACAAAAGGTCTATCACATCATTTCTAATAACCTGTTATATATTTATGCTTACTTGTCCAATCCACATCTATTTCTAGTTGCCTATCAAAGGATATGTCCACCATGATCTTTAAAGTACCAGTTACTAAATGTATGCTGCCTGAATGGGAGTTCACATTAGGAGAAATCGTCTAGGAAAGTCACTACTCCTTTCTATGTCACAATATGAGTAATACTTTTGACACTACAGTTAAGGCCCAGGTTATTTTCAGCTTATATCACACTTCCTCATTTACTCTAGTCTATAGTTTGTAATTAGTCTTGGCACAATATCAATACATTAGCTAAGGTCATTTCCCTCATTCCTTCATCATATACAAATAAGTATATGTCACTTATTATAACACTGGTTTTATTCTAGTGTATATTCATGCTTTTGTTCCCTCTTTTTCCTGAACTTACACAAATAGGCTTGTGAGTTCATTTATGTCAAACACACTCTTTTAAATATCAGAAATATTTTATATTTCATTATATCTTCTTGCATACTTATGCTCATTTTCAATTAAAATGCATACTACTTTACTAAAATTATTTTTCTTCTGCTTCTCTTCATATCAAAATTAAACCCAGATACTTATAATAATTATAGTTAAATTGTGTGTGTAGGCATATTATATTACCTGTGAATTTTATTTCAGTATGGTAAGAGAGAAATTACAAATAATTTTTAATAAAGAAAGGGTTAAAGTAAATTGAAAGCAAATTGTTTTACAGTGTAAAAGCTTTCAAACAAAGGAACTAAAATATGTCTTTTTAAATAAATATTTATGCTTTAAACAACATTGGAAACAAGATTATTCCATATAGAAATTCATGAGGATTAACATGTTGACAAATTCCTATTATATATTCATAAACAGCATATAAAGAATAATAATGGAAATCCAATGAACAATATTTTATTTACATTAGTTATAAATTCACCAAATTTGGGCCCCAAATTTTAGGAGTTTTGTCATTACATGTTTTTAAATTATAGAAATAATTTCAAATTGTTTTACACAATAAGAATAATACTTTTTAACAAGCAGTTGCCTTAGACTCAAAGAACACAACAAAAACTATGTATGTACTTCAGGCTTTTATAAATATGCACATATGTCATTTGAAAACACCAAAATATTTCATACCTTATTTTTTTCTTTAGTTAGCATTTTTCCAGTTATTTCACAATATTCATAGCCATCATTATGTCATCATAGAGCATATTATTAAATAGATAAATTGTAATTTACTTAAATATTGTCCTAATATTAACCCTTTATATTGCTTCCAGTATTTCACTGCTTTAAGTTACAGTGTCATACACATTCAAGCATTTGCATTTTCTCCATATTTCAGATGACTTTATTAGACTAGCATCCAAGAAGTGTGATTATCTGATTAGATGTAAAGAAAAGTTTTACATCTCACAAAAGGCAGCAGAAACTGCTGCAGACTTAAGCATCCCTGTCTGACAGCTTTGAAGAGAGTAGTGGTTCTCCCAGCATGGAGTTTGAGATCTGAGAACGGACAGAGAAAATGGGTCCCTGACCCCTGAATAGCCTAACTGGGAGGCACCTCCCGGTAGGGGCCGACTGACACCTCATATGGCTGGGTGCCCCTCTGAGACGAAGCTTCCAGAGGAAGGATCAGGCAGCAACATTTGCTGTTCTGCAATATTTGCTATTCTGCAGCCTCCACTGGTGATACCCAGGCAAACAGGGTCAGGAGTGGACCTCTGGCAAACTCCAACAGACCTGCAACTGAGGGTCCTGATGGTTAGAAGGAAAACTAACAAACAGAAAGGACATCCACACTAAAACCCCATCTGTACGTCACCATCATCAAAGACCAAAGGTAGATAAAATCACAAAGATGGGGAGAAACCAGAGCAGAAAAGCTGAAAATTCTAAAAATCAGAGCACCCCTTCTTCTTCTCCAAAAGAACACAGGTCCTCGCCAGCAGCAAAACAAAGCCGGACAGAGAATGACTTTAACAAGTTGAGAGAAGAAGGCTTCAGAAGTTTGGTAACAACAAACTTCTCTGAGCTAAAGGAGGATGTTCAAACCTATCGCAAAGAAGCTAAAAACTTTGAAAAAAGATTAGATGAATGACTAACTAGAATAAACAGCATAGAGAAGACCTTAAACGACCTGATGAAGCTGAAAACCATGGCATGATAATTACGTGAGGCATGTACAAGCTTCGGTAGCTGATTCGATCAAGTAGAAGAAAGGATATAAGTGATTGAAGATCAAATGAATGAAATGAAGTGAGAAGAGAAGTTTAGAGAAAAAAGAGTAAAAAGAAATGAACAAAGCCTCCAAGAAATATGGGACTAGGTGAAAAGACCAAATCTACATCTGATGGGTGTACCTGAAAGTGACGGGGAGAATGGAACCAAGTTGGAAAACACTCTGCAAGATATTATCCAGGACAACTTCCCGAACCTAGCAAGGCAGGCCAACATTCAAATTCAGGAAATACAGAGAATGCTGCAAAGATACTCCTCGAGAAGAGCAACTCCAAGACATATAATTGTCAGATTCACCAAAGTTGAAATGAAGGAAAAAATGTTAAGGGCAGCCAGAGAGAAAGGTCAGGATACCCACAAAGGGAAGCCCATCAGACTAACAGCGGATCTCTCAGCAGAAACTCTACAAGCCAGAAGAGAGTGGGGGCAAATTTTCAACATTCTTAAAGAAAAGAATTTTCAACCCAGAATTTCATATCCTGCTAAACTAAGCATCATAAGTGAAGGAGAAATAAAATAATTTACAGACAAGCAAATGCTGAGAGATTTTATCACCACCAGGCCTGCCTTACAAGAGCTCCTGAAAGAAGCACTAAACATGGAAAGGAACAACTTGTACCAGCCACTGCAAATATATGCCAAATTGTAAAGACCATTGATGCTAGGAAGAAACTGCATTAACCAATGAGCAAAATAACCAGCTAACATCATAATGGCAGGATCAAATTCACACATAACAATATTAACTTTAAATGAAATGGGCTAAATGCTCCAATTAAAAGACACAGGCTGGCAAACTGGATAAAGAGTCAAGACCCATCAGTTTGCTGTATTCAGGAGACTCATGTGCAGAGACACATACAGGCTCAAAATAAAGGAGTGGAGGAAGATCTACCAAGCAAATGGAAAACAAAAAAAAAGCAGGGGTTGCAATCCTAGTCTCTGATAAAACACAATTTAAACAAACAAAGATCAAAAGAGACAAAGAAGGTCATTACATAATGGTAAAGGGATCAATTCAACAAGAAGAGCTAACTATCCTAAATATATATGCACCCAATACAGGAGCACCCAGATTCATAAAGCAAGTCCTTAGAGACCTAAGAAGAGACTTAGACTCTCACACAATAATAATGGGAGACTTTAATACCTCACTGTCAACATTAGACAGATCAATGAGACAGAAAGTTAGCAAGGATATCCAGGAATTGAACTCATCTCTGCACCAAGCAGGCCTAATAGACATCTATAGAACTCTCCACCCCAAATCAACAGAATATACATTCTCCTCAGCACCACACTGCACTTATTCCAAAATTGGCCACATAGTTGGAAGTAAAGCACTCCTCAGCAAATGTAAAAGAACAGAAATTATAACAAACTGTCTCTCAGACCACAGTGCAATCAAACAAGAATTCAGGATTAAGAAACTCACTCAAAACCACTCAACTACATGGAAACTGAACAACCTGCTCCTGAATAACTACGGGGTACATAACGAAATGAAGGCAGAAATAAAGATGTTCTTTGAAACCAATGAGAACAAAGACACAACATATCAGAATCTCTGGGACACATTTAAAGCAGTGTGTAAAGGGAAATTTATAGCACTAAATGCCCACAAGACAAAGAAGGAAAGATCTAAAATGGACACCTAACATCACAATTAAAAGAACTAGAGAAGCAAGAGCAAACACATTCAAAAGCTAGCAGAAGGCAAGAAATAACTAAGATCAGAGCAGAACTGAAGGAGATAGAGACACACACACACACACACACAAAAACCCTTCAAAAAATCAATGAATCCAGGAGCTGGCTTTTTGAAAAGATCTACAAAATTGATAAACCACTAGTAAGACTAATAAAGAAGAAAGAAGAAAGAATCAAATAAACGCAATAAAAAATAATAAAGGGGATATCACCACCAATCCCACAGAAATACAATCTACCATCAGAGAATACTATAAACATTTCTACGCAAAAACAACTAGAAAATCTAGAAGAATGGATACATTCCTGGACACATACACCCTCCCAAGACTAAATCAGGAAGAAGTTGAATCCCTGAATAAACCAATTAATAGGCTCTGAAATTGAGGCAATAATTAATAGCGTACCAACCAAAAAAAGTCCAGGACCAGACGGATTCACAGCCAAATTCTACCAGAGGTACAAAGAGGAGCTGGTACCATTCCTTCTGAAACTATTCCAATCAACAGAAAAAGAGAGAATCCTCCCTAACTCATGTTATGAGGCCAGCATAATCCTGATACCAAAGCCTGGCAGAGACAAAACAAAAAAAGGGAATTTGAGACCAATATCCCTGATGAATATCGATGCAAAAATCCTCAATAAAATACTGACGAACCTAATCCAGCAACACATCAAAAAGCTTATCCACCATGATCAAGTTGGCTTCATCCCTGGGATGCAAGCCTGGTTCAACATATGCAAATCAATAAACATAATCCATCATATAAACAGAACCAAAGGCAAAAACCACAGGACTATCTCAATAGATGCAGAAAAGGCCTTTTGTTTCATGCTAAAAACTCTCAATAAACTATGTATTGATAGGACATATCTCAAAATAATAAGAACTCTTTATGACAAATCCACAGCTAATATTGTATTGAATGGGCAAAAACTGGAAGCATTCCCTTTGAAAACTGGCACAAGACACGGATGCCCTCTCTCACCACACCTATTCAACATAGTGTTGGAAGTTCTGGCCAGGGCAATCAGGCAGAAGAAAGAAATAAAGGGTATTCACTTAGGAAAAGAGGACATCAAATCGTTCCTGTTTGCAGATGACATGATTGTATAGTTAGAAAACCCCATCGTCTCAGCCCAAAATCTACCTAAGCTGATAAGCAACTTCAGCAAAGTCTCAGGATACAAAATCAATGTGAAAAAAATCACAAGCATTCCTATACACCAATAATAGACAAATAGAGAGCCAAATAATGAGTGAACTCCCATTCACAATTGCTTCAAAGAGAATAAAATACCTAGGAATCCAACTTACAAGGGATGTGAAGGACCTCTTCAAGGAAAATTACAAACCACTGATCAACAAAATAAAAGAGGACACAAACACATGGAAAAACATGCCATGCTCATGGATAGGAAGAATCAATATCGTGAAAATGGCCATACTGCCCAAGGTAATTTATAGATTCAATGCCATCCCCATCAAGTTACCAATGACTTTCTTCACAGAATTGGAAAAAACTACTCTAAAGTTCATATGGAACCAAAAAAGAGCCTGCACTGCCAAGACAATCCTAAGCCAAAAGAACAAAGCTGGAGGCATCATGCTACCTGACTTCAAACTATACTACAAGGCTACAGTAACCAAAACAGCATAGTACTGGTACCAAAACAGAGATATAGACCAATGGAACAGAACAGAGCCCTCAGAAATAATACCACATATCTACAACCATCTGATCTTTGACAAACCTGACAAAAACAACCAATGGGGGAAGGATTCCCTATTTAATAAATGGTGCTGGGAAAACTGGCTAGCCATATGTAGAAAGCTGAAACTGGATCCCTTCCTTACTCCTTATACAAAAATTAATTCAAGATGTATTAAAGACTTAAATGTTAGATCTAAAACCATAAAAACCCTAGAAGAAAACCTAGGCAATACCATTCAGGACATAGGCATGGACAAGGACTTCAAGACTAAAACACCAAAAGCAATGGCAACAAAAGCCAAAATTGACAAATGGGATCTAATTAAACTAAAGAGCTTCTTCATAGCAAAAGAAACTACATCAGAGTAAACAGGCAACCTACAGAATGGGAGAAAATTTTTACAATCTACCCATCTGACAAAGGGCTAATATCCAGAATCTACAAAGAACTTAAACAAATTTACAAGAAAAACCAAACAACCCCATCAAAAAGTGGGCAAAGGATATGAACAGACATTTCTCAAAAGAAGACATTTATGCAGCCAACAGACACCTGAAAAAATGCTCATCATCACTGGCCATCAGAGAAATGCAAATCAAAACCACAATGAGATAGCATCTTACACCAGTTAGAATGGTGATCATTTAAAAAGTCAGGAAACAACAGGTGCTGGAGAGGATGTGGAGAAATGGGAACACTTTTACACTGTCGGTGGGACTGTAAACTAGTTAAACCATTGTGGAAGACAGTGCAGCGATTCCTGAAGGATCTAGAACTAGAAATACCATTTGACCCAGCCATCCCATTACTGGGTATATTCCCAGCATGATTATAAATCATGCTGCTATAAAGACACATGCACATGTATGTTTATTGCAGCACTATTCACAATAGCAAAGACTTGGAACCAACCCAAATGTCCATCAGTGATAGACTGGATTAAGAAAATGTGGCACATATACACCATGGAATACTATGCAGCCATAAAAAAGAAGGAGTTCATGTCTTTTATAGGGACATGGATGAAGCTGGAAACCATCATTCTGAGCAAACTATTGCAAGGACAGAAAACCAATCACCACATGTTCTCACTCATACGTGGAAATTGAACAATGAGAACACTTGGACACAGGATGGGGAACATCACACACCGGGACCTGTTGTGGAGAGGGGGAGGGGGGATAGCATTAGGAGATATACCTAATGTAAATGACGAGTTAATGGGTGCAGTGCACCAACATGGCACATATATACCTATGTAACAAACCTGCATGTTGTGCACATGTACCCTAGAACTTAAAGTATAATTTAAAAAATTAAACTATTTATTGAGCCTGTATTATGAGCTAGACATTGTAATAAAGATATATATATATATATATATAAAGAAAATTTTTACATCTCTTGGTAAATATTGCCCACATTTAATTGTCATAACCAATACACGGTCTCAACATAGTTGTCCAACTTTGGAAATCCAGCATTTTAACTGAAAGATCCTGCAAAAATGAATAGGATATAGCACTTTGCCTTAAGGAATTAATAATACAGTAGGAGAAACAGAAACCTAAATAATCCAAACTAAATAATAAGCATTGGGGTAAATGGTGAAATGGAATCATTAATTTATAAAAATCTTGTTATAAATTAACATTTGTATAAACATGCATATTTATGTATTTTTCCATTCTCTCTTTTTCATTGTCTTATTTAAATATATAATTTCTTAGATCTTTTTATCTATAACAATATTTGCCTCACAAGTGGTGGGATTTCAAGCTAGGGCCTATGTCATCTGAGAAACTGTCTACCAGTGACAATCACGTTTCTGTTTTGATTCAACAGTGATAATCATGTTTCTGTTTTAATTCTGAAAATTCCATACAGTGTATTAATGAAATATATCACACAAAAATTAGAAAAACATTTATTTTGTGAATTTATTCATGAAGTGTTTGCACTTATTTTCCAAAATCATGATGGCCAAAAGATAAAGGACTATATGAAACGGCCTACACTTGAATTTATAAAGACCGACATAAAAGGCAATTTCATTGATTCAACACAATATACGTGTGTGTGTGTGTGTGTGTGTGTGTGTGTGTACTTTTGTTTCAATAATTATGTATACATTCCACCCGAGGAGAGTAAGGATGCAGCAATCTCAGAGGAAATTACATTTGTGCTGGTCTCTGCAAGATGCACAGGAATTCACCAAATAAAGAGACCAACTTCCTAACAAAGAATTCAGAATGAGCAAACCCATGGATGCATGAAAAAATCTGCTATGGCTAGGCAATAAAAAGGGCCCTGCTTGTCCAGTGTGCAGTTCCTCTATGAGAAAGGGATGGTGACTGGAGGTAAATAACAATCTTTTGGCCCTAAAAACTGTAGCTAATTCACAGCAATGTCCTAATCATTACCCATCCTACTTAAAAATTATTGTTCTGTTCTAAAAGGCAATGCATCACATGTTTAGATATATAAATATGCTTACTCTTTCACTTAATGGCCCCAAACTCTATACTATAAATAGTTCTTCTCTTCATTGACATGATATTTTCCTCCCTTCTCTAACAGTCAGTCATCATATCACTTCCACCTCTAAAAGTTTTCTACTACCTCGGGCCACCTACATGTTATTTATCAACAGGAGGCTGAAACACTATATAACATACTAAGATCACGTCTAGTTCATTGATATAATCCCCGGATGAAGGCCTTTTTAATGAAAAAATGTGAGCTTTATTACTGGGACTTTGTGAATATAATTTTGACTTTCTGCAGTCTTTTTGGCTTACTTTATATTCAGAATTGTGTTCCACAGTCAAACATACAAAACACTAAATTCTTGATCATTTGGGGTGATATTTACCTACTGGACTGAGTACTTTGATATTCACAAACCTAATTTCCCAGAGCCAAGTATAATAACCTATCTAATGAACTATGGAACTATTGTGCTTCTGGGCACTGAAGTCTGAGAGGTGCAATGAGTACAAATGCCCACCCAGATGTGAATATAAAAGAAGAGGAAAGTACCTCGTCCAGAGAAGAACCACTGGAGACTGAATCTGTATTATCATTCAGAGTAAAGTTTTCTATTATTTCTACTCCTTCGCTGTCTTTTATCCTTTGACCGGCCTAAGTTTGGAACACAAATGCACCCCTTACGTAAATCTAGCTCTGCTGAGCTGAATATGCCATCAGTTCCTGTGGTATATTCAAATTTTAGAACAAAAAGAGGAGAATTACTAACTTTACCAAAAGTAATTCTAAAAAAGGCATATTTACTAATACAATGTTAATGTATTTTGAATTGGCCCAGTATGCTCCACTTGGTAAAATCTGATCCTACAACTATGAATGCAAATCCAAATGAACTGCAAAATCTGTGTTGGTTTGCTGGGCTGATTATTTTTTAAATTTGCTCTTTGTAATTCAGAGACTTGTATGGAGAAATGCAGATAAATGAAAGCAAGTAACACCAGAACTAGAAAACATTTTTCCGTGCTAAATCTGATCAAAGCCCTCAATATGCAGCTTTTGGAGTGGTTTGATATATAATTCCTTGATTTATCTTGGTGAGAACAGTTAAGATTTCTAGCTATACATTTCCTTAAAGCTAACAAATAAAAGTTCGTATATTATGCTTGCAGATAGCCTTACAACATTTCCTTCAGCCAAATCGATTTATATCCAATTATTATTATTATTATTATTTGACCATTATTATTAAGGTCTTACTGAGAACTAGTTGTTATCCAAGTCCACATGCCAAGCAGTCAAATTCTTACTGTGTTGACAGTTTTTGCCGCAATGTCAAATATGTGTCAAAAGCATTTTTCTCCAGTACCAATGAAATTAAATATCACAAACACACACTGAAATAGTGATAGCTATAGGAGACAATCACAATCAAACTTCCAGCTTATTGACAAGAGAAGTCATACTAATTTTCAGGTTGATGCATTAAAAGATTGCAAAACTCAAAAGATGAAATGCATCCCCGAGACCAAAACTTTATGGAACAAATTTTTAAAAAAGAAAGGAGACAAACTCTATGTAAACATGGTAGATTACGCATACAAGTTTATCTCTGTTTCCTACTGAAATCGCACAGAACAGAAAATTAAGAAATTCTCAAAGGAATAAGACAACTCTTAAAAAAAGGAAGAATGACAGTTAGAAAATATCATATAAGTGGTGGAAACAAGCTGAAAGCTAATACGTGTTTGTTACCTAATTCAGCTAATCTGAACAAGCCCAAAGAAGGAGGATTCCACTATAGGTTGCAACAACTGCTGGAGACACCGGCATCCTGAAAGCTGTATGGAGTTTGTTCCTTCCAGTAGGTTCAGGTTCTCGCTGACTTCAAGAATGAAGCTGTAGACCTTCGTGGTAAGTGTTACAGTTCCTAAAGGTGATGTGTCCAGAGTTCTTGCGGTGGGTTCGTGGTCTTGCTGACATCAAGAATGAAGCTATGGACCTTCCCGATGAGTGTTACAACTCTGAAAGGTGGCATGGACCCAAAGAGCCAGCAGCAGCAAGATTTATTGTGAAGAGCGAAAAAACAAACCTTCCACACCATGGAACGTGCCGCAACCAGGTTGCCGCTGCTGGCAGCGGTGGCCAGCCTTTCTTCCCTTACTTGTCCCCACCCATGTCCTGCCTACTGGTCCATTATACAGGATGCTGATTGGTCTATTTTACAGGGTGCTGATTTGTCCATTTTACAGAGTGCTGATGGGTCCATTTTACAAACCTGGAGCTAGCTACAGAGCGCTGATTGGTGCGTTTAACAGAGCACTGATTGGCGCATTTTACAAACCTCTTGTAAGAAAAGTTCTCCAACTCCCCACTCGACCCAGGAAGTCCAGCTGACTTCACCTCTCAAAAGTGTGTGGGTCGTGACTAAGCCCAGGAAGGTTGGTTTAAAAATCAGATCCGGCCGGGCGCGGTGGCTCACGCCTGTAACCCCAGCACTTTGGGAAGCCGAGGCAGGCAGATCATAAGGTCAGGAGATTGAGACCATCCTGGTTAACATGGTGAAACCCCGTCTCTATTAAAAACACAAAAAATTAGCCAGGTGTGGTGGTGAGAGTCCATAGTCGCAGCTACTAGGGAGTCTGAGGCAGAAGAATGGCGTGAACCCTGGAGGTGGAGTTTGCAGTGAGCCCAGAATGCGCCACTGCACTCCAGCCCGGGTGACAAAGCTAGGCTCTGCCTCAAAAAAAAAAAAAAAAAAAAAAAAAAAAAGGCAGATAGATCCCTAGACACTTTGACTATCCTGCACAACCAGGCAACTCTCCTTCTGCTACTCTGGCTGAAAATGTGAGATTTACTCTCTGGAGAGTTTAGTCCAGAGCCGCTCTGAGCTGAAGGATAATGGTCTGAGCTAAAATTAAAAAAGAAATGCCAAACTTAGAAATGAGAATTTAACATACTGAACAGAGAACAGCATGCATGCATTTATACCTCTAAGGATGAGAGATTTAAAGATTCTAAAGAAACAGATCAACTCAAGGAAAAAAACCCCACAGAATCAAACATTTGGTGGTTCCTCAATGAAAAAATCGGAAATCCACTTGGCAGCCCTACAATCCATACAGCCCCAATAAGCTTTTAAATGTCTTGTTCTTAAATGTAAATAGCCTACAATGGCTAGATATTTAAGGACGCCATCCAACTTGAAAGAGATTCACTAAAATAAAACAAAGATGCTGCGGAGAACAGGAGAAAAGTTATTTTTACAAAATGTTAAGATCCTCAGATAAGAGAAAATATTGTATTTAGGAAACGAGTAGGATACCGTAAAAAAAGTTTTTAAAATGTCCACAAAATACAAAAGAACTACCAAGAGTTTTTAAATGTGGTGGTATAAATGTAAAAATTCAACATAAGTTTTGTAATACATGGTAGGGAAAATCTCCAGAAACTAGCAAAACACAGAGACAGAAAATAGGACAGAACCTTATAAGATCCAATAATTAGCTAATTCAGTCTTTGCAAGTCTGATAGTTTACAGAGGTTTAAATGAACAGGTCTTAGAAATATACAGTATTTTGAATAATGCCTAAACCTGTAGAAATTTTAAAAGGCTAAGATAGATGATGATAATTATACAACTCACTTAGGCATATTTTTCTACTCTTCATAGAACTTTGGTGACTTTCACCTAGCAAAGTTTAATGTTTCTGAAAGAATGAATAAAAACTGATCTGGGAGGCCGAGGTGGGCAGATCACGAGGTCAGCAGATCAAGACCATCCTGGCTAACATGGTGAAACCCCGTATCTACTAAAAAAATACAAAAAAATTAGCCGGGCGTGGTGGCAGGCGCCTGTAGTCCCAGCTACTTGGGAGGCTGAGGCAGGAGAATGGCGTGAACCCGGGAGGCGGAGCTTGCAGTGAGCCGAGATCTGCACTCCAGCCTGGGCGACGGAGCAAGACTCCATCTCAAACAAACAAACAAACAAACAAAAAACTGATCTATATCACTCACTGACTTTTCTTTACATAGCCAAGTGATTCCCCTAGATAGCAGGATAAACTTATATAATTTAAAATGTTGTCTACAGGAATAATATTCTGTGTAGGCTACTTGGTAGAATATTAGACTTGGAAACAGAAAGATACGAAACTTTTTTTCCTATGTCCTTTTACCTTTATCCCTTTGCAAGCAACGTATCTGTACTCTGCCCAACTTTAACAGGACAGACAGTAAAATTGGAATTTTCCTCACCACACCACCCTCAAATAGATGGAATTGGAAAGGGAATGGAGGGTTCAGGTTTTCTTTATGTATGTTCTTTCCTATCCCGAGAACAAACATAAGAAAGTTCTGTGATGCCCTAGCACGTATTTTGGAGCAGGAAAAAAGAGAAGAGTAATTGATTGCTCTTTTGAAAAATCGGAAGTTTATCATCCGTTTAATAATTTAGAGTTTATGGAAATCTTTTTCTTTTTCACAAATATTATCCTAAATCAAGTTTTAGCTTCTTTTAGCCTAATATTAAATAACCTTTGGAATGCAGTATTTATCACTGATTCCATAAATGTTTTCTCCTTAAATTACATTTCCTAAATATATCTGACTTTAATGGAATGAAGTTTAAAAACAAAAGAAAATGAAATAGGACAAGAAATATTTTTAAATAGCTATAACACTAAGTATATCAAACATTCAACTAATTAGATTTCCAAAAAAGGCAAATAGAGATAGCATAGAATGGTAGATAATTGAAGGAAATGTATTTTTTTATTGAAATGTTCAAGAGTCAGAAAGGTATCTGAAATCTCAAGACCAATAGTAGAAACTAGGAAAAAATATTTTAAGAGATAATAATATTCACCCTCAAATTACACATTCATCCAAAGTATCAATCGAGAGTATAGACATAAAAGCATTTTCAGACATGCAAAATCTGAAATGTACCCCTGCATATACCTTTTCTCAGAAAGCTACTATAGAATATGCTTCACCATAAGAAAGGAGTAAAACAAGAAAGAAAGAAACATAGGGTCTAGGAAGCACTAGTAGACCAAAATAGGGAAGGGAAAAAAAAAGAAAATTCCAAGTTTGATGGTGAAGAGATATCCCAGCACAAGAGCCATGCAATAAGCCTGGAGAGCAGTTAGTACAGTTTGGAGGAAGAGAGAGAAGACTCTGACGGTACAGTGGGAGGAAGCAGGGTATATAACAAAGAAAAAGAAATGAAAATGAGGTTTTACCTCATATAATCTATCAGATTAGAATCTAGAGATCTGAGAAACAGAAACACATATTTGAAAGCTTGATACACGATTCTAAATCAGTGGGGAAATGTAGGATTAAGCAACAAATAATGCTGGGGCCGTTGCTTATTTATATGTGAAAAAAGAAATTGATCCCTTTCTAACACTAAACCAAAATGTTGATTCCAGATGGGTTTTAAATTTTTTTAATTTGGAAGAAAATATAGAAGAATATCTTTATAATATGGGGGTAGGGAAGAATGTCTTTCAAAAAGACCTGAAAAGTGCCTTCAGAAGGGGAAAACTAACAAGTCTGACCTCACTACAATTGAAACTTCTGCTTATTAAAAATTATTTAAAGAGAATAAATTTCCTGATGTTTTTGGTTCTATTGAGAGAAGTCTACAGGGTAGAGAGAAATATAGAAAACTAAACAAACAAAAACTAAGGTAATTATTAAGTTCAGGAAAAACTATTTAAATGATGTATAAGAAAGAAAGAGTGATCATTATATAGTAAGTAGCTAATAGATATGTAGTTACAGTGTTATTAATCTTAGCACTAAATATTGATTTATTTCAAAATCATCATATAATAATATTGAGAAGAATGTAGAAGTGATGTATGTAGGGAAATGTAAACCAATCTTTCTTCTCCCATAACAGTAATTAAAAATTAAAAAGTAACAGCTAGGTACAGTGACGTGCACCTATAGGTCCAGCTACTTGTGAGACTAAGATGAGAGAAACACTTGAGCCCAAGACCTGGGGGACATAGCAAAACCCTGTCTATAAAAAGTAAAAAAGAAAAATTAAATTTAAAAATATTAATGAATTTTAAAAGTAACAATAACAACTGATATGGTTTGCCTGTGTCCCTACCCAAATCTCAACTTGAATCGTATCTCCCAGAATTCCCACATGTTGTGGAAAGAACCCAGGGGGAGGTAATTGAACCACGGGGGCTGGTCTTTCCCATGCTATTCTCGTGATAGTGAATAAGTCTCATGATATCCGATGGGTTTATCAGGGGTTTCTGCTTTTGCTTCTTCCTCATTTTTCTCTTGCCACCACCATTTAAGAAGTGCCTTTCACCTCCCGCCATGATTTTGAGGTCTCCCCAGCCACACAGAACTGTAAGTCCAATTAAACCTCTTTTTCTTCCTAGTCTTGGGTATGTCTTTATCAGCAGCATGAAAACAGACTAATACAACAACACATTTAGCCCTTACATTTTATATATATTTATTTAATCTTCCCAACATTCCTATAAGGTAGGTGCTATTATCACTCACATTACTTTAATATTTAGAAATACGAATTAAAGGCCAAAAGAAGAGATAAAAACAATTGCAATTTCATTTTCAACCTATGTCATATAAAGTATTAGAAAAGGAGGATTCTGATTAAGTTATCTTATACTAATATTTGATTTTTTTCACCAAATACGTACTTTGATAAAATAAAAAGTAAAAATCAACTAAAAAATTAAACTTGCTAACTCTTTTACCAAACATATTGTCCTTGTTTATCACCTACAGTAATGTAAATAACCTAAGTAAAAGGACAGATCTTGATTCTAGGTTTAACTTACCACTTGCTACTCTTATATAACATGGTACTTAGCTCTCTCACACAATGGTCCTTATTTCTTTGTTATAAATTTATTCCCAATTACTAAACGTTGCAGTCAGAATTCAGTTGTTGCTCTCCCAACCTCTTGTCTTTTTATACTCACTCCCTAGGTGACCTCATCTGATCCCCTGGCTAAATACTCATACACTGATGACTTCCACATATAACTCTAGCCGTTAGTCTTTTCATTAAATTCCAAATTCTTACATTGAGGGTGACCACTCAGCCCTGGGACAGTTCAAGTTCATACCTGTCTTAGCTTCCCACAAGTTAGTAGCCCTTTTTACTCTAAAAAGTGCCCTGTTTAAAATGATCAATTATTTGGTCACCCTATTATATCTGACTTACTAATAATGTCTGCATTTGAATTGTAAATAAACCTCCGAAATCTAAATAACCAAAACATAACTTTTTATTCCTTTCCATAAAACCCATCTTCCCCCATATTCCACATGCCAGAAATGCAACACCATTCATTCTGTTTTAAATAACCATAAATCATAAAAGTGTGGAGTCATCCTTAGCTCCTCTTATACCCCATAGTCAATCAGTTATAACTTTAAAGGGTATCTAGGATGTGAGCATTTTTCAACCCCTCCTGCTCAAAGATCTTTGCCTAAGTCCTCTCACATTTCTCTCACCTGGGCTATTGCCACTTCATATGTTTACCAATGGCCTGAATGTATGTTCGCTCAGCCCCCATACCTTCTCAAAACCTTTCAGTGAATTTCCATTCCACTAAAAATAGAATTCAAAGCCTTACTCAGTTTAGCACCCGGCGCCCTCTTCAATCTCATCTCACTACTCTGTTCCCTCATTCTGCTTCATCCACACTGCCCTCTTTGCTGTTCAACAAACTGAAAATGCTTGAAGCCTTCATAATTCCTTTTTCCTCCAGCTGACATGCACTTCTCTCAGTTAATAACAAGGTTCGTTCCTTCCCTTCAGTTAAGTCTCTACTGAGACTTAGTAATAGCTACACAGAGGCATCTCTGACCATCTAATCCAGCAGCCCCTATCACTTTTTGACCTTCGCCTTGCTCTGTGTCACAGCCCTTATCTCTATGTGACATTAGATGTTTACTTCTTTTGTATACAGTGTACGGTCCCACACTGGGGTGTACGGTACCACACTGGAGTGTATGGTACCACACTGGGGTGTACAGTACAAGAAGGCAGGGAGTTTGTCAATTTTATTTACTGCTGTATCTCCAGCACTTAGAATGATGCATGATTAAAAATATCTGAGAACTATCAGTAATTTACTAAGAAATGAATAAGGATTGTATGAAAAGTCTTCTGTGGGCTAAAACATAAGGAAACTAGCACTCCTTGAGTGCCCGCTGTGTAACCGGCACGTTACTGATGACAATGAGGAGCATTTGCTGCATGTTTGTAACACAGCAGTCATGGTACTAAGTGCTGTGCTTCCACTAGCCCAGAGTTCTCACAGAGACTCCAAGAAGGAGTTGTTTCCCTTTTTAGAGATGATGAAATAGGTTCTAAAAAGGCCAGTAATTTCCATCCACACAGTCACACAGCTACTTAGTAGCTACACCAACTTTCAAATCAGAGCATGTGAATTCATGGAGTATGCTCAGAGCTGATGCCTTTTTTCTTCCCAAGAAGTTTAACAATATATATGCATTATTCTCTAAGTGTCAAACAATAAAAACACTCTAATCTGAAAAGGAGAAAAATAAACATAAAGGGAAATGTATTCTTTTTCATATTACTTCTACATAAATCTCTTAAACTCATTATTACCATTTAATTTGTCAAAGTATCATTTAATCATTATGACTAAAGAAATTCTAGAAGGACATTTACAGAGAATGTAAGTCATCTCCTACCTTTTTCACTTTCCTACCCTCAAACATACAGAAACATACCAATATCTGCATGCAGAGCTCTCTACACTGTTTTTGTTTTATATTTAAAAAGGTATTTAATTATAAACATTATTTAAATCAATTTGCTCCTTCAGTTAAAAGCTCACGCCTGTAATCTCAGCACTTTGGGAGGCCGAGGCAGGTGGATCACGAGGTCAGGAGATCGAGACCATCCTGGCTAACATGGTGAAACCCCATCTCTACTAAAAATACAAAAAATTAGCCGGGCGTGGTGGCGGGCGCCTGTAGTCTCAGCTACTTGGGAGGCTGAGGCAGGAGAATGGTGTGAACCGGGGAGGCAGAGTTTGCAGTGAGCTGAGATCACGCCACTGCACTCCAGCCTGGGCGACAGAGCCAGACTCCATCTCAAAAACAAACAAACAAACAAAAAAAGGCAACATGATTCTTCAGTTAAAATAATCATCTCCATTGGTTCACCAGGAACATCTCCTAAGTGAGCCAATAGAGATCTAAATCATTCTTTTTAATAGTTAAATAGTATTCCATAGATTGAATGTAGAACAGTTTCTCCAGCTGCTCCCCTAGTGAATGACATTTGGAGTGTTTTAGTGGAGTTTTATTATTTGTGGGGTTTTTGGAGATTTTGACACTGTTAACAATGCCACAATAAATAGCTTTTAAAATAACCTCTTAAATACTGATGTTTTAAATTCCGTAAAATAGATTTTCATATGTAGATGAAATATTTTCATGAATATGCATACATTAATTTTAATAGATACTGCTAATCACATTTAAAATTATTACAGCAAGGCCATGCATGGTGGCTCACACCTGTAATCCCAGCACTTTGGGAGGCCGAGGCAGGCGGATCACCTGAAGTCAGGAGTGGCCAACATAGTGAAACCCCATCTCTACAAAAAATACAAAAATTAGCCAGACATGGTGGCAGGTGCCTCTAATTCCAGCTACTCAGGAGGTTGAAGCAGAAGAATATCTTGAACCCAGGAAGCAGAGGTTGCCGTGAGCTGAGATCGCACCACTGCACTCCAACGTGGGCAACAAGAGCGAAACTCCATTTCAAAAAAATAAAAAGAAAAGAAAAGAATTAGAGCAACGTATAAAATATACCATATCACCATAGATACTAGGTTTAACTATCCTTCTGTCAATTTAATGGATATGAAATACCAGCTTATTATGTCTTCAATTTGCATTTTGAAGACAACCAGTGAAGTTGAGTGGCTTCATTTTATTCCTTGGTCATTTGGATTTTCTCTTCTGTAAAATGCCCACACAAATTGTTATGCATAAAAATGAATTCCTACAAAAGGTAGACAAATGATAGATGGCATTTGTTATTTCCACAGGCATGAAGTTGTTTTTATCTAGGAAGGTAGATTTGGTATGTAAAGATCCATCTATCTAATGCCATACACGTGATTCTTTGAAGCAGCGCCACTTGTCTTTTCCATTTCAACTTTAATATGATTATAACTAGATATTATTATTTATTGTAAAATTTTTCTTATTCATATTTTTGCTTTCTTAAAAAAATGAGTCCAGACAAATTGACAAAATAGCATTTTTATTAAAAGGCTTAAGTCTCATTTCTGTATTTTACATTACTATATGAGGCTCAGAAACAAAATTATCAAGAAAATGAACACTACTTATTCAATTAAAAACCTTTCCAAGTCAATCATTACAAAATTATTTTGATTGGAAACTATGAAGTAAGCCTTTTATTGAGACAGAATTTTAGCACAATTTTTAAGTTCAAAGATATCTATACTTTTGGAGAATGGGCCATAATGGTTATACTATTATTACTTTTTTTTTTTTTGAGACAGAGTTTCATTCTTGTTGCCCAGGCTGGAGTGCAGTGGTGTGAGCTTGGCTCACTGCAACGTCCGCCTCCCAGGTACAAGCGATTCTCCTGTTTCAGCCTCCCAAGTAACTCAGATTACAGGCACGCGCCACCATGCTAATTTTTTTTGTTTTTAGTAGAGATGGGGTTGCACCATGTCGTGAACTCCTGACCTCAGGTGATCCGCCCACCTCGGCCTCCCAAAGTGCTGGGATTACAGGCATGAGCCACCACACCTGGCCAATTGTATTGTTTACTAGAGACATAAGTAGTAAAAAATTAGAACTGAACCACGCTTTCAACATTGCCATTGAGCTACTTAGCAATTCTCAATATCAGTTTTATAAATATTTAATATTTGTGTAAAAGTTTAAATAGCCATATAAGGCCGGGCGCGGTGGCTCAAGCCTGTAATCCCAGCACTTTGGGAGGCCGAGGCGGGCGGATCACAAGGTCAGGAGATCGAGACCACAGTGAAACCCCGTCTCTACTAAAAATACAAAAAATTAGCCGGGCGCGGTGGCGGGCGCCTGTAGTCCCAGCTACTCAGGAGGCTGAGGCAGGAGAATGGCGGGAACCCGGGAGGCGGAGCTTGCAGTGAGCCGAGATCGCGCCACTGCACTCCAGCCTGGGCAACAGCGTGAGACTCCGTCTCAAAAAAATAAATAAATAAATAAATAGCCATATAAGCATATCATAATAATATTTTTATACCACACATGTCATTTATCAAGGTGTTATTTCTCCATCTTAAGAATACATTTTCAGACATACTTCAACACTTCTAGGTGTTCTATATTCTAAATAACATAGCTAAGTATAGTATTGAATAATTTTTATCAGATATAATCATGACTCATACAAATATAAATACATGTCAAATATTTTATTTAACTTGTGAGTTAATGAAGAAACAAGTAAGATGTTATAACTGCTGAAATTAACTTACACAAATGAAAACTTAGCTTATTCCAAAAGGTGAGAACAGGGAATCAATCGCACCACACTCAGATGATATTCATTTGATGCAGGTTTTCATGGATGGCTCTTATTATTTTGAAGTATGTTCCCTCAATTCCTACTTTGTTCAGAGTTTTCAACATGAAGGTATGTTGACTTTTATCAAAAGCCTCTTCTGCATCTATTGAGATAATCATATGGTTCTTGTTTATGTGATGAATCGCATTGATTTAGTTGTATATATTGAACAAACCTTGCATTCTAGGAATAAAAACTACTTAATCATGGTGGATTAACTTGTCGGTGTGTTGCTCGATTTGGTTTTCTAGTATTTTGTTGAGGATTTTTGCATCTATGTTCAAGAGAGATATTGTCCTAAGAATTTTTTTGGTGGTTGTATCTCTGCCAGGTTTTCGTAACAGAATGATGCTGGCCTTAAAGAATAAGTTAAGGAGGAGTCCTCTCCTCCACAGATTTTTGGAATAGTTTCAGTAGGATTCGTACTAAGCTCTTCTTTATATGTCTGGGTGAATCCATCTGTGAATCCAGCTGGTCCAGGAATTTTTTTGGTTTGCAGACTTTTTATTATTGATTCAATTTTACAACTTATTATTGGTCTGTTCAGGGTTTTCATTTCTTCCTGGTTCAATCTTGGAAGTTTGTATGCTTCCAGGAATTTATTTCTTCAAGGTTTTCTAGTTTCTGTGCACAGAGGTGTTCATAATAGTCTCTAAGGGTTTTTTGTATTTCTGTGGGGTGTCAATGGTAGTGTTCTCTTTGTCATGTCTAATTATGTTTATTTGGATCTTTCCTCTTTTTTCCTTTATTACTCTAGCTAGAAGTCTATCAATCATATTTATTATTTCAAAAAACAAAGTTTTCGTTTCATCAGTCTTTTGGATGGTTTATTACATCTCAATTTCCTTCCATTCAGCTCTGATTTGGGTTATCTCTTTTCTTCTGTTAGCTTTGGGATTTGTTTGCTCTTCGTTTTCTAGTTCCTCTCAGTGTGATGTTAGGTTGTTAATTTGAGATCTGTCTTATTTTTTGATATGGGCATTTGGCAGTATAAACTTTCCTCTTAAAACTGCTTTAGCAGTCTCCCAGAGATGCTGGCATATTCTGTCTTTGTTTTCATTAGTTCCAAAGAATTTCTTGATTTCTACCTTAATACATTGTTTACCCAAAAGTCATTCAAGAGCAGATTGTTTAATTTCCATCTAATTGTTTGGTTTTGAGAAATCTTCTTAGTATTTCTATTTTTATTGGTGCTATGGTCCAAGAGTGTGGATGGTATGATTTCCATTTTTTCCATTTGTTGAGAATTGTTTTATGACCAATTGTGTGGTCTATTTCAGAGTAGGCACCATGTGCATATGAGAAGAATGTATATTTTGTTGTTGTTGGGTGGAGTGTTCTATAGATGTCTGTTAAGTCCATTTGGTCAAATGTCAACTTTAGGTCCCAAATATCTTTGTTAATTTTCTGTCTCAATGATCTGTCTATTACACTCAATGGTGTGTTGAAGAATCCCACTATTATTTTGGGGTTATCTAAGCCCTTTTGTAGGGCTCTCACAACTTGTTTTCTGAATCTGAGTGTTCCTGTGTTGGGTGTACATATATTTAGGATGGTTGAGTCTTCTTGTTGAAATGAATCCTTTATCATGTAATGGTGTTCTTTGTCTTTTTTGATACTTGTTTTAAAGTCTGTTTTGTCTGAAATTAAGATAGCAACCCCTGCCCTTTTTGTTTTCTCTTGGCTTAGTAGATTTTTCTCCTTCCCTTTAGTTTGAGCCTATGTGTGTCATTTCAAGTGAGATGGCTCTCTTGAAGACAATATACAATTGGGTCTTGCTTCTCTATTCAACTTAACACTCTGTGGCTTTTAAGTGGAGCATTTAGCCCATTTGTGTTCAATGTTAATATTGATATGTACAGATTTTGTCCTGTCATCATGTTGTTAGCTAGTTATTATACAGACTGAATTGTGTAGTTGCTTTATAGTGTGAGTGGTCTGTGTACTTAAGTATGTTTTTGTGGTGACCAGTAACAGTATTTAATTTCCATGCTTAGCACTCCCTTAAAGACCTCTTTTAAGGTGCGTCTGGGGGTAATGAATTCCCTTAGCATTTTCTTGTCTGAAAAGGATCTTATTTCTCCTTTGCTTATGAAGCTTAGTTTGGCTGGATATAAAATTATTAATTGGAATTTATTTTCTTTAAGAATTTTTAATATAGGCTCATTCATCTCTTTTGGCTTGTAGGGTTCCTGCTTAGAGGTAAGCTATTAGGTGTCTTTATTATTATTTTTTTTCTTTCTCATTGACCTTGGAGAACCTGATAACTATGTGTCTTGGGATGGTTGTCTTGTATAGTATCTCACAGGGGTTCTCTGTATTTCTTGAATTTGAATCTCAACCTCTCTAACAAGGTTAGGGAAAGTTTCATGGACAATATCCTCAAATATGTTTTTCAAGTTGCTTGCTCTTTCTCTCTTTCAGGGATGCCAATGAGCCATAGGTTTAGTCCCGTACATAATGACTTATTTCTTGGAGGTTTTGTTCATTCTTTTGTATTCTCTTTTCTTTAGTTTTGCCTGACTGACTTGATTCTAAGAACAAGTCTTTGAGCTCTGAGATTATTTCCTCATCTTGTTCTATTTTGCTGTTAATACTTCTGATTATAGTATGAAATTCTTATACTGCATTTTTCATCTCTGTCAATTTGGTTTGGTTCTTTCTTAAAATGGCTATTTCGTGTTTCAGCTTTTGTATTGTTTATTGGAATCCTCAATTATTTTTTGGATTGGGTTTTGACTTTCTCCTGAATCTTGCTAATCTTCATTGCTATGCAGATTCTGTATTCTATGTCTGTGATTTAAGCCGTTTCAGCCAGTTGAGAACCATTGTCAGGGAGTTAGTGTAGTCATCTGGAGGTAAGAAGACATTCTGGCTTTTTGAATTGTCACAGTTCTTGCACTGGTTCTTTTTCATATGTGTGGGTTGATGTTCCTTTATTGTTTGAAGTTGCTGTCGCTTGGATGGGTGTTTTGGGGTTTTGTTTTTAGTTTGTTTTGTTTTGTTTTTGTTTTTATATTCTTTGATGTCCTTAAGGGTTTGACTCTGGTATAAAGTGGGTTCTGTCAACTGACTTCATTTCTGGAAGATTCTAGGGGGCCGAGACTCAGTTTAGCACTCCTGAGATTCATGCTTTAACCCTGCAGGGCAGACACCAAGCACAGGGCTTTGTTCTCTGGCCCCTCGAGGGTAAGCACCTGCTGTGCTGAAAGAGCGAATGTGTTCCTGGTCTGCTGACAATAACACTCGGGGATGCCAGCTAAAATGCTTTATTGGGGTGGCGGCAGCAGAGCCTACATTCACAGGTGCATGCCAGCAGCAGTGGCATGTGGTGGCATGTGGTGGGGGCATGCATTGGTGGAAGCAGAGCACTGGTGGGGATCGAGTAGTAACATCCATGTGGAGGCAGGGTGGTGTCTGACCAAATGTGTTGACAGCAGAGGCTGTGCAGCAGGGCACACTCACATCATCAGGAGCAGGGTGCCAGCAAGGCAGGTGGGTGGCATCTGCACAGGGGCAGGACAGCAGTGTGGGTGTGCATGCATTGCCAGTGCATGGCAGGGTACGTACACTTACGCTGACAGCAGCTGGGTGGTAGGGTCCACATGTGTGTGCCCACAGGGGAGGGCAGTGAGGTCCACTCATTCATGAGCACTGGCAAAGCAGTGGTGGGGGCACAGTGGACGAGTGTATGGCAGTAAAGCAGTGGGGAGAGGGGCTGCATGTGATTGTACATCAGCAAAGCAGTTGGGGGAGGCTGTAGTTGGGGAGGCTGCAGGGAGGGTGGGTGCCTGTCATTGGGGGCTTGTTTGCTGGAACCCCTCAATGGTCAGGTGCAGTCTGCCACCAAAGGAGCTATGGTGGCAGCTGCTGGGAAGTACCATAGTTGGCCATTCCAGGCTGCACTGCTAGTGGGTGCAGGCAGCCACCTTGAGAGAAGCTGACAGAAAGGGCAGCACTCAGATCAGACTGGCCCCATTCCACACGCCAGACCACCGTGCTCTGTCCAGGTTTGACAGTCAACAAGGGCCGAAGCTACCTAGAGGAACTGGGTGAGCCTTGGGGGATGGCCATCCCTGACCGTGCCCTACTGCAGTCGTTCTTGTGCTAAACCCCTTGGCTCTGTACTGGCTGGAGTCCTGTCCCTGCCACCTCTCCCAGTAGCTCTCTCTGTCAGCTCAAATGTCTGTGGGGGACGTGGCATTCCCTGCTGCTGGGATTCCGGCGGTCTATGTCAAGAGTGGGCCGCTTCTCACCTACTTAACTCACGCCTTCCCCAGGAGCCGCTGGGGGTCAAGTATAAGTACTGATGCCTAGCAGTCCTATGAAGCGTTGCTAGTTTCCTCCCTCTTTCAGCCCAGGGTCTGCATCCTGCCTTTGACCACCCTCAATGCCTTCCTTCTGAAGATCTGCTCAGAGTAGTGTGGTGTGTCAGTCTTCTTGACAATCTGGTCTTTTGCTGGGAGAGTCTCTTTCTGGCTGCATCTAGTCGGCCATCTTGGCTCCCTCTCCCAGGTTGTTTTTCCTGGGGAAGTTTTTATCATGAGTTTGTTACCATAAAAGGCTATAACAGGCAAAGTGAGAAATTGAGCTTTTACTAAAACTCAGTGAAGTAGACAACAAATTCCAATTTTTATTTTCAACATTATGAATATGTTTTCTTCGAAGATGCCTTTGGATAGGTAAGAAACTCAACAGACAAAAAAAAAATAGTGGTATTGGCAGAATTAAAAGGTCAATTTTCACCAATAAAAGACAAGCTATAGCACTGATTTGCTAGTGGAAAGTCAAATTTAGGTAAAACCATATAAATATTTGCTTTACTTTTCACTGAGAGAAGAAATATTAAATAAAATATATTACCCACACCGGAACACTTGGTAATACATAAGAAGCTATCCAAAAAACACAACAAACCTACTGGCAAGAATTCTAGCACTGACTCGCTGAAAACATTCGGATAGCATCAATGTGCATTGATTTCTGGCAGTCATGTGGTTGGTTTGTTCATAAAGGAGACTAAGCTGCTGTGGAATTTCATTTCAGAAATCAAGTTTTAACTAGTCCTGCAGAAACGTTAATATTTCCCCTACATCTACCAAGACACCTGTGTGTGGAATAAAGGGCTTACTATTGCATTCCAAACCTAGTGGAATACTCCTAATGTGCCGAACAAAAAAGACGGATAGGAGCCTACCCTGCAGGCTTAGAATTTAAATTGTGCTGAGAGGCAATCAGATTTGTTCCAACTTTTTTGAAAGCCAGAATCATGCACCTGGATTCTTCCCCACAGCTTGTCCTGTACCTTCTGAGATCAGTGGAAGAGAACTGAAGGAAGCTCCATTCACTCAGGAAACTCTCTTCATTCAAAGGGGTGTCTTTAGGAGACTGGGTTGCCTCTCCCCTCAAGATACAGCTGCAGCCTGGTCCTTCTTGGTGCAAGGCTGGTCATCTCCAAGATGGCTGAGTTAATGTTTCATGTAAGGCTGGCATGGTCTTTCAGGTTAGCTACCTCCTCTATATTCCAAGGGCACACAGGTCCAGATATCAAATTCACATAAAGGAAACTAGGCTCAAAGAAATGGGTTTGTGATAACTTAAGCAATATTGATAGCCACTGGACTAGCCATACGTGTCAGTCAGATAATCAGTTTCTTCTTCTTAAAATGAAGTTATTTGGGGAAGCTAATTCATAATCAGACTTCTGCTTAATGATAACCAACTCAGGGCAAACAAGTGAAGATTTTTATCAAGCTATAGTAATCTTTTGATTCTCCCTTTTCTCACTCCAAAGAGTATAAATACCAACCCAAACAGGATCCTCATGTCAGTAGGTCAAGTTATCTCCTCCTTGTGTAATACTGAAGTCACAATGATATATTTTTACTTTACATTCTATTTATACACAAGGGTCATAGCCCATCTGCTTATACTTGCTATTACAACATCTTTCTTTTTTTTTTTTTTTTTTTTTTTTTTTTTTTGAGACGGAGTCTTTGCTCTGTCACCCAGGCTGGGGTGCAGTGGCGCGAACTCGGCTCACTACAAGCTCCGCCTCCTGGGTTTACGCCATTCTCCAACCTCAGCCTCCCGAGTAGCTGGGACTACAGGCGCCCGCCACCTCGCCCGGCTAGTTTTTTTTTGTACTTTTAGTAGAGACGGGGTTTCACCGTGTTAGCCAGGATGGTCTCGATCTCCTGACCTCGTGATCCGCCCGTCTCGGCCTCCCAAAGTGCTGGGATTACAGGCGTGAGCCACCGCGCCCGGCAACATCTTTCTTTTTCTGTAATCTTGTACAGTTATTACCAGCATTTAACTTTATAAATTCTCTTAGATTGGTAACATTTTGGGGTGAGGACTTTCTGATAATGTGTAGAGTAACAGTCTATTATTTTCTATGGCTACAGCCAATTGTCACCAGGGAATGGTTTCTAAATTTGTAAAAATCATTTTTTAGCTTATCTTCTAATATTTGCCTATTTCTCTTTTCCCCTAATATTTAATGTTCATCTTGTAATCTGTTGTGACATATTGCAGGGGATTGGAGGGCTCTCTCTCTCTTCCTTTAAACGTGTGTGTAGGGGTGTGTGACTAGATGTTATAAGAAAAATCTCCTGAGAGGTACTAAAAATTTTCAGAATTAATCAAACTTGATCTTAATTTGTTTAATAGGTAATTCAAAGGGACTTATTCTATTGTCTTGGAATTTGAACTGAGGCTCCCTGTATTAGGATTCTCCAGATAAACAGAACCAATAGGATATATACATATATCTCTTAGGTAGAGATAGAGAGAGATTTATTTTAAATAATTGGTTCAGACAATGTGGGGAGCAGACAAATCTGAAATCTAGATTTCAAGCATGTTGAAAATTCAGGTAAGAGTTGTTTCAGTCTTGAGTCTGAATTTGGCAGGGCAAGAGGCTGAAAAAATAGGTAGGGTTTCCATGTTATGGTCTTGAAAATAATCCCTCTTTCTTCAGGAAATCACCATGCTTGCTCTTAAGGCCTTCAACTAATTGGATGAGCCCCCGCACACACACATTATGGAGAATAATCTGCTTTAGTCAAAGTCTATTGATTTAAATGCTAATCATGGCTAAAATATATACCTTCACAGTAATATCTATACCGATATTTGAGCAAACAACTGGTCACCATAACCTGGCCATTTTGCCACACATAATTAACCACTATGGGTTCCAGAGCACAACAAGTGATAGGTATTTTTGTATTCTAAAGAGAGGCAGCAGGGAAATCTCCAAGCTGATCAGAAATTTGTTGTATCACTAAAACTTCAAATAGCCTTTATAAAACTCCAACATTTTTGGATATTCACATATTCCATGTTTTCACATTTCAAATGTACAAACACAATTTCATTTTTCTTACATACATAGTCACCATAATCTTTCTCCAAAGTGTATATATTTTCTGAATTCATTGCAGTTGTCATTGTGTGATATCTTGCTGACATAGGTACTATGAGGGAGGCAAATTAGTCAAAATGTAAACAATACTGATTATTCTGACTAGGTGGCTCCATGTTAAGTAGGATGGTGTTAATTCAGGGAGATCATATGCCCTGATGCCTATATTCTGCCAATGACAAATCACTGGAGGCCAGGGAGTTTTAATCTCTTGAACCACAGGTATAATAAATAGTGTCAGGCAAGGGCGGTATGGTTACCATAAAGCACAAATTTCTTTTCCTTTTTCAGTTTATATATATCAAAATTCTGGGTTTAGGCAGCCATCATATTTTACTAGAAAAGTATTCATTCAAATTCTGGTAACCTATGGACAACTTTTAAATGCCTCATATTACACTAAAGTTGGAAGAAGTGCTTAAGAGGAAATGGAGCAATCAAAACCAATGTGATACGCCTTGTTACTTTTCTACAAAATTCTAGAATTGCATATTATCTGTTGTAACAAATCTCTGTAATCCAGAGTCTCACACAATTGCACACCACAAAGTGAGGCAGACACCTGAAGAAGACATCCCCACCTTTTTGCTCTTTGCCTTAACTATGGCAGTGTACCTTCTAGAGTGTGTTTACAAGTGACAGAAATCTTAATGACTTACATCAGACATTTGACAAGTCCAGAAGTAGGCAGTATCAGTGTCGATTCAACCATTAAACAATGCCATCAGTAAACCTAGGCTCCTTCTGTACTTTGCTTCACTATCCTGAATATTTTGACTCCTTATCCTTAGATTTGTCTCCTCATGAGCCTAAGATGGCTGCTGTAGAGCCAGATGTTATGATTGCATCCAAAAACAAAAAGCAACAAGTAGCCAGAGTGCTCTCCTTTCATGGCACTCTCTCTACGTGTGTGTATTATAATGTAGAGAGAGAAAATGTTTCCCACAATCCCTAGATACCCAGATAGACTTATATCTCATTAATAAGAATTGGTCAAATGCTCATCATTAGAACGTCATTGGCAATTAGAACATCATTGACAGAGAAAAATAATATCCTCTACTGATGGAAAAGGAAACTACCTTCCTGAGAACATTACTACCTGCCCAATACCTAAACCAACGTGAGTTTTGTCAAGAAAGAAGGATTGGGGCAATAGGCAATAGGTCAGTAGGCAACAATGACTGCCACTAGCACCTCACTGTCCACAAATTCTTTATGAAAGTCCAGGCCATCCAAAACATCTTTACCACAAATGCTCTCTCCTCACCGTGAACATTCTTCATGGGTCTCTGCTTTCACAGTTCAGTTCTTGAATTTTCTATTTTCATTTTTTACCTGGGATAATTATCATTTCCAGATGATTTTCAAAATTGGAGCTTATGGATGATTATTGCCAAAATTTAATTTTTTCAAGTCTCCCTTCACAGTATTTTGGCCATCCCTGAGGTGTTTTTTGGAGTGCATACAAAATATGCCAACTGGTGGCATATAAATGTAAATAACAACCCTCAAATGAGAGTAAGAAAAATATTGGAATATTCAGTTATGTTTATGATAGCATAAAACACTGGCAAGAGTAAAACAAAAAATTAAGGAAAAATGTCTGCAAGCTTTTCCATTTTTAAAACACAAATGTAAAGCACTGTAATAGTCACTGGCAATATAAAGGTAAAAAGAGACTTGGTTGTTTTCAAAGAATACAGTTTGAGGAACAGAGAAAACAATGAACTATTCCTTATAATACACTGTAAAATCAGCTGTAATTGCAGTACCAATAAGATAATATGTGAACACAGACAAAGGAATGGCTAAAAAAAACAGGAGTAACTGGTAAAAATCAGCAGACAAAAAAATGTGTTTTAATTCATTTTAATGCCAGAGTAAGGCAGAGGAGAAAACAATGTAGGTGACAAGATGTATCTTAAGATCAGCACAGGAAATAAGGAAAGTGGATCTGGAATGCAGGATGTTTTTTCTTTAAAAAATATGGAAATAAACAGTTTATAATAAAAATGCTGTAATATTAAATTTATTAAGTACAATAAATTATATATTTCTCGTTCAAAAATGTATATTGCACACCTACTCTGTGCTAACATTGTGGTAGATCTTCATCTATGACAACAGCGGGTAAAACAGACATGGCTCTCATGGAGATTACAGTCTAGCAAGGGAGTCAGATCTTACATAAGCAAAAGTAAGGAAGGGTGATCAGCATTGTAAGAAGGCATATTGGTTAGGACACTTCTTTAGTTGTAAGTTAAACACACACGCATACACACACAAGTTTGGCTTAAGCCAAAAAAAAAAAAAAAAAAGGGGGTGAGGGAAATGTAATGGCTCATACAACTGAAAAAAATTTAGACATACACTTAACACCAAGTGATGTTTGATAGAGAAGTTCAAATGATGTCACCCCAAACCTTTTTCTTTCTCTCCATCCTCTGGCTCTCATTCTCTGAAATGATGGCATTATTCAACTAGCTCTCACCTCATGGAGACGAGATAGCTATAGTAGCTGTAGCCTCATATCATCAAAATTTCAGGAACAGCAGAAGACAGCCACTTTACCAATAGGTCCCTCAAGAGCTCTGAGATTCACTCTGATTGTAGCTGCTTTGATCTTATTAATAGATGCATTCTGAGCCAACGATCATAGTCTGGAGAATGTGATTGACTAATAGGCCAATATTTATGGCAATTGTCTCATGAAAACAGATACCATATTATGTCAGATCCAGCCAGCACACTCACAATTATTTGTGTAGGCCTAGATTTAGACATCAATGTGTGCATGTTGTTATTAAGCATTGTGAGAAAATATGAACACCTTACTTTGAGAATACCTTCCTGGACCATTTCTCCTTTCCTATGTAACAAGGACTCATCTTAACAGAAATGTATTGACAAATACTGTATTTTCCCCCTTTTTCCACCTTTACACTTCAAACCACAAGAATCTAAATGAAGCATTCTACTATCAAAATGCTATAATCCAAGAATCAGGTTCTTGACCATAGCAGATGGTATTTAATATAAAGTATTATTTAACTATAATTTTGTTATGTGTTATGGTATTAAACATTTCTAGAACCTTATGACTGCCACACATTCTATAACTGGACAAGTGTAAACGCCACCATGTAACCCAAAGATATGACATTGTTTTGTAATATCCATCTGAGAGAAAGGATTGGGAAGCCTAAAATGGGAGATTCGTTGAGACAAGAGAAACCTGGCAGTGCCCTGACCGTCAAATAATTTAGGGGTCCCCAATATATATGATCAGCCCCAGAACACAGACAGAGTGAATGTCAAAAGACACCTGCAGAATCACCTGCAGAACAGAACTTGAAATTCCCTATGGATCACAAATTTGTCCCAAGGTTTATGTTTACATTTGGGGAGAGGAAAGAAGGAGATATGGAAAAGGGGAAAAATTCATACAAAAGGAGAAAGAAGAAAGTCAAACACCTTGACACAAGGTGCTTAGTCCTCCAAGGCAGAAGTTTATAAATATTCATGTACATCAGGTCACCAGGGAAACATTTAAAATGCAGATTTTTGAGCCCTACTCCCAGACATTCTGATTTTATATGTTTGGAAGGAGGCTAAGATCCTATCTTTTTTTGTTTGTTTGTTTTGTTTTGTTTTTTTGAGACAGAGTCTCACTGTGTCACATAGACTGGAGTGCAGTGGTGCGATCTCAGCTCACTGCAATCTCCATCTCCCTGGTTCAAGCAATTCCTTGCCTCAGCCTCCCGAGTAGCTGGGATTACAGGCACCTGCCATCATGCCTAGCTAATTTTTCTATTTTTAGTGGAGACGCTGTTTCACTTTTTTGGCCAAGCTGGTCTTGAACTCCTGACCTCGTAATCCACTTGCCTCAGCCTCCCAAATTTCTTTAGGGTTAAATCAAAAACTGCTCTAATAAACCCACAATTTTAAGAAGAACTACAATGTATTGTAAGAGTAGGGGAGAGTGGACTTACCAGTTCCATCCTTCATTCCAGAGTAAATGCTACCAGCTGGTTCAGTTCTGTTTTACAAATACAAGCCTGCAGAGAACAGAAAACATGGATGAAGATCAGTTCCTAGAGACGCACAGAGAGCAGAATTTATGATGAACACAAAGACTCCTGAAAACAAACACCGACGTGGTGGGGACATGATGCATTTTTGAGGTGAAGACGGTGAGCAGGATTATATAAAACAAAGGGCTTAAATCTAGAAAGATTACTTGAAGGTCAGGCGCAGATGTTTCTGGAACAGGCATCAGATCAGCACTATCTGCTCTACCTGTAAGCATTTTAGCAAATGTTCCTAACAAATCTTGAGCTTTGGTTGATTTCCAAAATGACTTCAGGGGATTTGGGAATGTCTGTAGAAGCAGTGACTAGTAGGAAATTGTGGTCATCCACATCTCCCCATTCAGATCCAATTTCTGATTCATCGGGTTACATCATGTAATGTGACCAGAGAAAAGAGCGAAGTATAATAAGCAGTCAAACTATTCCTCATGCAAATACCTGTTCATTTTGTAATCTACTAGTAATCCAAGAAGTCTGCAGTGGCTTTACACTCTCCATTAATTTTTATACCCAGTCTATCCCCATAAAGTTGATTTCTGCTGGACCTGCAGAAATTTTCTGTACTATATATTTTCACAAAGCCCAAAAATCCATGGATAATAACTGAAAATCTAGAAGATTTTATCTCTGAAACTTACAATACGGCCTTATACACATATTCAAAGACAGTTTTAATAATAATTCACTCAGAAAAAAACTTTATACTGTGATGACATATACTATGTGTGTATAAACAGTACAGTAACAAATGTATATATTCAGTGTATATATGTGTGTGTGTGTGTATATGTATACTCTTTTTAAATCAATGTTAATTTTAGAAGCAGCAGGAGAGGGCTAGAATCAATACAGCATAGTAATTAAAAGCAGATTTTGAATTGAACTTAAAGTTCAACTCTGCTACCACTTTTGAGATTTGGGGTAAGCTGCTTAAATCTCTCAGCATCAATAGTCACACTCTAACAAGGGCACAAAAACATCTACCTTACAGGATTATTGAGAGTATTAAAAGACATAATGTGTGCAAAGCACAGTGACTATAACGTAGCAGGCAATTATAATGATGATACTGATGAAATAATTTTATTAAATCTTAGAAGTATCAACTCAAATAGTTTCAGATTTTATTCAAAAATGTGTTAGGTGACCTAAAAGCATGCTGTACTTCTTGGTGTCACAAAATAAGGAGGCCAGAATGGCACAGAACAGCTTTTTACCTACTCTTAACTATAACCCATGGTGAACATGTGGATTCTAAAACAGCTACTCTCTTAGGTGATGTTGACAATCAAAGCATGTAACATTTCACACATCCAAGAGTACTGTGTTCATTAGGATAAAACAATTAAAAACTGAAATTCACCTCTGAAAGGACAACCAGAATACATACGAGTCTAGATACACTGCATGTTTGAGAATGCTTGTTGTTCTCCAAAAATTATTCTGCTCTTCTATCATGTTGACAGGACACCTCATTTCAACTGGGCATTTAGCTAGCCACAATAAAGACTCCCTTACAAGTAGATTTGGCCAAGTGACCTGGTTCTTCAGGTCAATAAGAGGTAAGCAGAAGTTCTTTGAGGGAGCTTCGGAAAACTTGCCTTAAAAGGTAGGCCGGGCATGGTGACCCACGCCTGTAATCCCAGCACTTTGGGAGGCTGAGGCAGGCAGATCACTTGAGCCCAGGAGTTTGAGACCAGTCTGGGCAACATGGTGAAATCTATCTCTACCAAAAATATAAAAACTGAGGCAGGAAGATTACCTGAGCCTGGGGAGGTCACAAGGCTGCAGTGAGCCATGATCACGCCACTGCACTCCAGCCTAGGTGACAGAGTGAAACCCTGGTCTCAAAAAAAAAAAAGAAAAGAAAAGAAAAAAAGAAAACTTTCCTTAAAAGGCAGCTGATACATGATCTTCCCTTTCTTCCCTTTCTTTTTTATCCTTTGCTTTTACTTACTAGCTAGAATATGAATATGATGGCTAAAGAGAAAGCTGCCATTATGGGCCATGAGGTGACTTTGGAAATGGAGGACATCACAGAAAAACTGTAAGCTAGAAAAAATCTTAAGTCCTTAATGCTTTGTGAAGCAAAGTCACCACAACAGGGCTGATCTACATACCTACAAACCTTTGCCTTACACGGAACTCACTTTCTAACTTTTTAAAGTTACTGTCATTTTGGTATTCATCATTGCAACAATTATGTCAAATAAAAAATTTTGTATTAATATAAAATTTTTTTAGTATTTTGCCACCTTTAGAATATGATCTAGTATTTACTATAGTTATACACATTATTTTATTCAAATATTTTAAAATAATTTTTCTATATGTTTAATGATTCTTTTGATTCAGTGATTTTAATTTATAAATTATATACTTAAGATATTTAACATCACAGATTGAACAATTTCCAATATTTTATGCTCCACAGTCACCAGATTTTAAAATAAAGGCTCAGAAACGTAAACAATCACTTGTCTGGGACACATAATTCTTGGGATGCCTCCTGGTAGAAAGAGAGAAAAATTCATGACATATTAATAATTCTCTAAAGTTTATTCCGTGCCTTCAACATGTTACAAATTATTCTCCTCACTTTTTCTTTAATTAACATTGTGATTTTATTTCTGGGTTTAATATAGAATGTGGAGGAATGTATTATTTACAAATCCAAAGAGATATTAATGAGAGAAAAATTACATTATCCTACCATTACTTTTTCTTTCTTCTCTCTCCTTGGCATGGGGCACACATGCTAGTCCGTTTTCACCATTAGCAAAAGATCCATTCAGGAGACCCTCTCTCCTGGTCTTTCATCCTGTAGTTTGGTTCATTCATGTCACAGCACTTCTCTGACACTCCTTATACAATATTTTAATACTTTCAGTGTTCTTCATTTAATACATTTAGTGCTCTTCTCTGGCACTTTCACGTATCTTTGTTCATCCAAAAAATAATCTTTGTCACTTTCTAGACTTTGAGGATATCCACATAGCACTTAACTCTTCCCCACTAAAGGTTTGGAAAAATAATAGCGTAATGTTTTGGTCTGTTTCTATAGAACAACACTCTTATCTCATTTAATACTTTCAGTGTGCTTCTCTGACACTTTCAACATTAGGTTACATATTTCTTGAGTTTAAGAGAATTTTCCAGTGGAAAGTGAAGAAAGAAGGGAAACCATAATATGAAAGAAACAAATTGTTCAGCCAAATGATGCTTACTGTAGGAAAAACCAACTGATGCTTACTGTAGGAAAGGAGATTTCTTTTCCTACAGATAATTACATATGCCTAAGGTGAAAGGAAACTTTCAAATAAGCACTGCACCCCTTTCAGTGTTTCTATGCTAACGGCAATGAAACAGTAAAGTAAGTCATACATCTCTCCTTCTCCTTCATTACCAGGATCAGGGATTGACTGGAGAATTGGAAATGGACAGTTGAACAGAAATATTTTCCTGGGGTCACATCCAACCACAATCACGGACCTAGTCCCCCCACTTCCTAGCTCCTCCACTTCCTAGCTCTATAACCTTGGATAGTTAATCTTTCTCTGCTTCAGTGTCCTCATCTAAAAATTGGGACTACCATAGCACCTCTGAATTGAGTTATTAGAAGGACTAATGAGACCATCTCTATAAAATAATTACCATGGTATTGCGTGCATATCAAGCACACAATAAACAGCTCTTCTTGCTTTGTGTCACTATGATTTTGCCACCCTCTCACCAGGCCATGGTGGCAGCTGTGAATGACACTGATGGTGTATTTGGATGCTTACTTGTGAACATAAAAATATAATGCATTGTATGCAGCCTATTTCCTAAGATTCTTTAAATACACCCACCAAAATGATTTTTATTAAAATACGCATAAAATACACATTTTTAGCCCTTCACTCTTAAAATATAAAACTTCAATATTGACTGTATTATATCTTAAAGGAAGGATCACACACCATCAATGTGTTTAGCACTGCTTGAGATATCTTGAAGAATGTAGCAGACATACGATGGAGCCTGTCTTCTAGAACTCACTTTATGCTAATACACCCAATGTATTTCCCAGCTTATAACATCAAACGCACTATTAATACAACATAAGACTAAAGGATAAATTGTATTTGAGGAATTTCAAATATTTTTCAGGGCAGAAAAGGATAAGATAATTCAAGATGTGAAGAAAGATTCTATGAAATGTCTTGGTATTAAACTAAGCATTAAAGAATTCTTGACTAAGTCTTGGCTGTTTCATTAGATCAAAAACTGCCTCTGAATATGGGTTAGGTTTCACGCTTCTCTTGCACATTTTTATTCATTGAAAAAATTTCTGAGCACTTTCATGCATCAAGGGTTGTGAAAGTCACTGGGAGTATAACATGAAACAGTACTTTTCTCCCACTGAAAAAAGCCCACAGGATTTCCTGTTCCTGATGTCAGTGCAGAATTGCAGAACAATTCTTCCATAACCTTAGTCTGAAACAATTAGAAAAGTTGGAGAAAATACAACATGTATTTTTTTGAAGATAATAATTTGAGAATTCCAGATCATAAAGAGAAGGGAAGTGGAACATAGCGCTTTTCCCCTCCAGGCATTTGTCAGGCTCTAAGAAAAGCCAGGTCAAGAGGCCAAGAAGCAAAGCAGAAAACAGTGACCAAAACCCTGAAAATATGAGTTGAGTTGAGTTTTCCCAACAGCCTAATGAACCTGAGGAGGAAAACATTGGAGTTCCGGGGCTCCTGAAGAAGACAGCACCAATAAACAACCCAGACCTCTGGAAAAGACTTTGAAAGGACCAGACTGTAGGATTAAGAACAAAGCTCTTATAAAAATCCAGTGTTGAACGAGCTCAATCCTAGATTTGGTAAAAGTAATCTGCTCCTGCTCTAACTGCCAGGTGGATTAACATTAAGTCCTCCCTGGAGAAAGAGGCAAAACTCTACAAATTATGTCTATATTTTTTCAGTCCTATCTGGCATTTAATTTACAACATTATTAGGTATACCAGAAGAGAAAGAGTTAAATGTTCAGAAATCAAGAAAAAGTTTAAAAAATAAGATACGGGAAGAGACGCCAGGTAATGTAGATTTTTGAGTTCTCAAGGTGTTAAAATAAGTGTGATTAACATTTTTTAAAAATAGATGGCAAGATAAAGAAACTGACCAAAAACTATAATCATTTAAAAATTCGAAAATGAAAATGGCAAATATTAAAATTAAGAACTTTATCAAATAGATTAGAATTTCCAGATTAAATAAGAGAAGAGAGTATTGGAACTGGAAAATAGGTCAACAGGTCAATTTGAAGTATCCAAACTAAATAACAGAGAAGGAGAAAAAAGATGGAAAATAAAGAAAAGGTGATAAGAAACTTACAGGACATGATTCAAAGATCTAACAGACAAGTTACTGAAACCCTAGAGGGAGAGGAGCTGGTAGGGCACAAGTATCTCAGATGACATTGCTTGAGAATATTCCAAAACAACGAAGGCATCAATCCACAAATTCAAAAGGTCTATGAAACCCAAGAAGTATAAACACAAAACAACATATCCAGTTTTGTATCATAGTAAAAATGCCAAAACCCAATGACAAAAAGAAACATTTTTAACTAGCCAGAGGGGAAAATAATAGTAGCTCCAAAGAATAAGGCTGACTTTCAACAGAAATAATGGAAGCCAGCTGGGCACGATGGCTCATGCTTGCAATCTCACCACTTTGGGAGGCCGAGTCAGGCAGATCACCTGAGGTCAGGGGTTTGAGACAGCCTGGCCAACACGGTGATGCACCGTCCTTACTAAAAAATACAAAAATCAGCTGGTTTTGGTTTGGTGGGCTCCTGCAATCCCAGCTACTTGGGAGACTAAGGCAGGAGAATAGCTTGAACCTGGGAGGCAGAGGTTGCAGTGAGCCAAGATCGTGCCACTGTACTCCAGCCTGTGTGATAGAGTCAGACTGTCTCAAAAAAAATAAAAATAAATAAAAAAAAGAAAGAATGGAAGCCATGAGATGATAGAAAGATGTGACTGATGTGCTGAAAAGAAACTGCTAACTTAGAGTTCTACATCTGGAGAAAATATTTTTCAAAAAAGAAAATAAAATAAAGATGTCTTTAGACTAAGAAACATTGAGAAAAATCTATCTCCAGGAGAACTGCACCAAAAAAGTATACTAAAGAGATTTTTTCGAGCAAAAGGAAAAATATCCTAGATGAAAGCATGGAAATTGAGAGACAAATGAACAATAATAGAGTGTAAAAATATATGAGTAAATCTAAATGACTATTATATAAAAATAATATTAACTTCTTTGAATTTAAAATGTATGTCATAAAATCACAAAAGGATGGAAATATGCTGTCCAAACATGATCTAGAAAGTAACAAAAATGCTGTTTTGGGGTAAATCTAGTATGTCAAAAACATATGTATAATTTCTTAGCAACTAGGGTAGAAATTCTGTTGCATTTACTATTTTTTCTATTTTAATTGGATTTACTTTCCTAATTTTTTTCTAATTTGTGGAGATGAATATTTAAATCATTAATTTTATTCCTTTTTCCTTTCTAGTATATGCAGTTATAGCTCTACATTTGCCTCTTTAGTTATTTCCCACAAGTTTCAATATGTCCTATTTTCTCTTTTATTATTGATTTATTTTTCTTTTTGAGACAGGGTCTTACTCTGTCACCCAGGCTGGAGTGAAGTGGTGTGATCTCGGCTCACTGCAGCCTCGAACTTCTGAGCTCAAATGATCCTCCCCACTCAGCTTCCTGAGTAGATGAGACTACTGGCGTGTGCCACTACGCCTGGCCAAATTTTTTTATTTCTTATAGAGATGAGGTCTCACTATGTTGCCCAGACTGGTCTCGAACTCCTAGGCTCAAGCAGTCCTCTGGTCTCGTCCTCTCAAAGAACTAGGATTAGAGGCGTGAGCCACCTTGCCGAGCTTAATATGTCCTATTTTCACTATCGTTCACTTCAAAATATTTTCTGATATCCATTTGACTTCTTATTTAATTCAGGTATTATATGTAAGAATATCCCTTAATTTCCTAACAGTTGGAAATTATTTTTACTGTTTTCTAACTTAATTTCATTGTTTCCAGGGAACAAACTTTGGGCTATTTCAATGGTTTAAAATTTCTTGACACTTATGTAGTGACCCACTGTACAGTCAATTTTGATAAATATTTCTGCACACTTGAAACACATACAGAAATCCCTGAAGAATCCACATATACACATATATATATATAAACTGTTAGAATAAACAAGTAAATTTAGCAAAGTTGTTAGATACAAATAATATATTTAAAAATCAATTGTAGTCCTATATTGTATATACAATAAACAATTCAAAAATGAAACGTTTTTAAGTGGTGCCATCTATAAAAGCAAGAAAATGATAGACAAAAAGATGAGTCATTAAGATCCGTCTTAAGGAAAGTTTTGTTGTCCTAGCTGCTAACAGTGCTGTTAGCAGACAGTTTCCTATCTCTCAGTCCCTTTGTGATTTTCCTCAATATCAAAGAGCCACCTTGCTCAAGAGCGTGCCCTTCCTGAGGCAGTTCACATACAATAACTGATCATCCTGGAAGGCAATGAAACTGCCTTTGCAAAAATTATAACAGTAAGAAAAATCTGACATGGGAAAATTATGACAGTGAAACAAATCTGACCTTATCAACCTCATCTTGCTTCTAACCTCTAAGTGGCCTTTACTCATTCCTAAGCACAGGCCGAGCTAACTAGAGGAAGAATTTACAGTTTAACTTTTAAACAAAGATAATAACAGCCCCTTCCTAAAACAAATCCTGTCCTTGTTTGGGGACCAAAAACTGGCTTCATAAAACTAACAAATTGACCACAAGATTAGAAATTATGGCTCAGGAGTTATCCAGGCAGAGCCCACAAGATTTGTAACCTCTGCAATTGCTCCTATGGATAACATCACTACGATAAAACCTAAGGTTGGTGTTCAAGACATTCTTAAGACCCTGCATTCCCTTGGACCATCCAGTGCCACCCAGACCAATAAACTGGCTCCACCAGGACTGTAATCCCACCCAGGAACTGAAGACAGAAGGAAGATCCCACTTTGATCCCCTATGATTTATCCCTGACCCAGTGAATCAGCATTCTCCATTCTGTAGGTCCCACCCACCAAATTATCCTTTAAATGCCCCAATCTCCAAATCTGGGAAAATTGATGTGAATAACAAACTGTGGTCTTCAGTTCAGCTGGTCCTGCATTTGTTAAACTCTTTTACTGCTGCAGTTCCGCTGTCTCAGTAGATCAGCTCTATCTGAGCAGTGGCCAAGAAGAACCTATCAGGTGACTGCAGCAACTCTGATAAGACTTACCTGCTTAGAAGTTTCCCTGGGGTTGACCAAGGCTTTGTGACCACACTGTGACAGGCATGGAAACTGGGCTTGAAAACAGCATGGAATTTAGGATCTCTGACCCCTCAGGATTAGCTCTAAAGACAAGCTGAGACTGAAGGAAATCTGGAATAGAGAGTGGGGGCAGGAAGTGGAGGTAGAAGGGACAATGATATGGTTTGGATGTGTGTTCCCTCCAAATCTCATGTTGAAGTGTAATTACAGTGCTGGAGGTAAGGCTTAGTAGGAGGTGTTTGGGTCATGGTGGTGGAATCCTTATGAATGTCTTGGTGCCATCACTACAGTAACGAGTGAGTTCTCACTCTGATAGTTCATGTGAGATCTGGTTGTTTAAAACACTGTGGCACCTCCCCCATCTCTTTCTCTCGCTTCTGCTCTCACCATTTGATGCACCTGCTCCCCCACTCTGCCTTCCGCCATAATTGTAAGCTTCATGAGAACTCATCAGAAGCAGGTGCCAGACATCCTGTCTAACCTGCAGAACTGTGAGCAAATTAAACCTCTTTTCTTCATAAGTTACCCACCCTCAGATATTTCTCCACAGCAATGCAAAAATGAACTAACACAGACAATGAACACCAATTCCAGCCCAACACTATCTGCACTGTTGGGGAATACAGTTCTTCCTACTAAACTTCCTCTTCCAAGTTCAGGTCCACCAGAGTCCTGAAGGAGCTGCTGCTTAAATTACATGAAGAACTGGACTTAAGTAGCATAAAAGGTCTTGTGTGATGGATACACCACAGTGGGTAGATAATACTGGACATAGAGATGCACCACCTAGATCCCACTCCAAAGAAGGCCTTATTGTCCTAGGGGCTGGGAGCTCCTTAAAGGTGTCAGCTGCAAAGAGCCACCTCACACAAGTGTGTACTTTTCCAAGGCAGTCCATGCCTAATGACTAATTGCTGCAGAAGCATAAAGGTCTGACCATTTCAGCCCATCAAGGGTCTTCTCTGAAGAGACATATTTGCTCTCGAGCGTCTCATTGGGTTGGCTGAGTCTTTGTCACATTTACATTGCAGTTTGACTTCTTCATCTTCCCAGTCCTGCCTCCTTTTCTTTCCTTCCACAGGTGTTGACCCCTTATAAAAAGCCTGTTCACCAAACCTTTTCTTAGCTGCTTCTGAAGTACTCTGCCTCTGATGATCATCAAAAAACACTGAATGGCCAGGTGCGATAACTCATGCCTCAGCACTTTAGGAGGCCGAGGCAGGCAGATCACATGAGGTCAGGAGTTCAAGACCAGCCTGGCCAGCATGGTGAACACCCATTTCTACTAAAAGTACAATAATCAGCTGGGTATGATGGGGGCACATGCAATACCAGCTACTCAGGAGGCAGAGGCAGGAGAATCACTTGAACCCAGGAGGCAGAGGTTTCAGTGAGCTGAGATTGTGCCACTGCACTCCAGCCTGGGCGATGGAGCAAGACCCTGTCTCAAAAAAAAAAAAAAAAAAAAAAAAAAAATCACCAAATATCCAAGAACAACAAGAACAAATCTAATGAAAGACGCATGAGTTCTAAAAAAAATGCAAAATTGTATTAAGAAAAATTAATGAAGATAAAGTAAATGAAGGGATAATTCATGTTCATGGATTGAAAGTCAATATTGCACAGATGCTTATTCTCCCCAAATTAATATACAAATGAAATGCAATCCCAACAAATACCTCAGCAAGTTCTATTTGAAAAAAATTTTCACTGGGCACACTGGCTCACGCCTCTAATCCCAGCACTTTGGGAGGCTGAGGCGGATGGATCACAAGGTCAGGAGTTCGAGACCAGCCTGGCCAACATGGTGAAACCCCGTCTCTACTAAAAATACAAAAATTAGCCAGACATGATGTTGCATATCTGTAATCCCAGCTACTCGGGAGGCTAAGGCAGGAAAACTGCTTGAACCCAGGAGGCGGAGGTTGCAGTGAGCCGAGATTGTGCCACTGTACTCCAGATCTGGATGACAGAGCAAGGCTCTGTCTCAGGGAAAAAAAAAAAATCATGCTGATTCTAACACTTACATAGCAAACACCTCCTCCCTCAAATGAAGAAGAACAAATTTGGGGAATCTACATAATATATGAAATCATAAATTATAGAACCACAGCCATGAAAAGAATGTGGTAATGGCAAAAAGATAGGTAAATAGACCAATGGAATAGAATAGTGTGTTCAGAAACACACAGACAGACACTTGATTTATGGTGATGCTGAAGAGCAACAGGGGAAGAATGGTCATCTCAACAAGGTTTTGAATCAATTCATTTGTATATGAAAAAAATGAAACTTATCACCTATCTCATCTCATACTCAAAAATCGATTCTACATGGACTGTAGATATAAATATAAAAGAGAAAAGAGTAAAGCTTCCAGATGATAATATAGAGAAGTATATTTATAACTTTAGTATAGGAAAAGGTCTCTTAAACAGGACACACACACACACACACACACACACACACGACTGATCACCTGTTCACCAAAAGACACCGTTATGACATTAGAAAAACACAGAATGGGAGAATCCACAAGGGCTTTGATTCTATATAGTCAAAGGACAAGTATAAGTCAATAAGAAATAGATAATCCCAATGGAAAGCTAGGCAAAAAACTTGAAAAATTATTTAAAAGAATTGGTTCATATGCAAATAAATGACCATTAAACTTATGAAAAAGTGTACAATTTCATTAGTCATTAGGAAAAAGCACTTTACAACTATGAATGGTAAAACTGAAAAGAACAGCAATACTAACTGTTGGTAAGCACCTACAGAAACTGGAACTCCCATATATTGCTGATTGGAGCATGTGTTATGATTGCTTTGGAAAACCTTTCAGCAATATCTTCTATAGCTAACATAAACATATCTCATGACCCATAAATTCTACTTTTACTTTTATAGTTAACGAAAATGCATATATAAATTTTCATCAAAAACTATACACACGATCACAGATGCCTGAGTTACAATAGTTCAGAACTGAAAACAACAGAATGGATCAACAATTTTGCTGTACTCATACAACAGAACACTATCTATGACAAAATATAACAAGTTATGGCTACCTACAATAAAATGGATCATCTCAGAAACTTAACTTTGAATAAAACCAAACCCCCAAAAAGTACAGACCGTATAATTTCATTTATATAGCTTCAAAAGTGTGCATGGAGATTATTCAGGAAAAGGAGCAGCAGGTAATGACGATAAGGGGCACAGAAGGAATCCTGGGGTGCTGATGAATGTCCCATTTCTTGACATGGGTAGTTGGAATATGAGGGTGTTTACTCTGTGAACATTTATTGAGCAGTACACATATGATCTGTGTCCTTAACTTTTAAAAAATAATAAGTTGTAGGGCCAGTACAATACTAGATAAAAGGAAACATTTATCTATTGGTTTAATTTGTGGACTTCACTTGTCATACCCACAGTGTATCAAAAGAATGAGAGATCTGGGCACAGGAACAAAATTTGAAAACCAGTACATTCTTCTCACACCTGTGGAAAGTCAGACCCTAATGTCTGTGCCAAAATCACTACATCCTTGGCACAGCTGTGTGTATGCCCATGTGCCACTTTGTAGAAGAACTCACAATCACTGTGTAGAAGAAAATGTTGCTCTCTGAGGCTGTAGGCCCAAACACAAAATTCTGTTTCTAAGATAACATCCTGTACCATACCTTATGCTTTACTTTGGCAACAGAACCGGAACAGTCATCGCCTCTCTTATTTTTAATTGAAGGGCTTTTCAGTGCTACATTTAAGAGTTTCTCATTTTTTTAAGCGGATAAAACTGGCCCACGCCACAGCCCTAAATACTTTTACTAGTACAAGTACTATCCACTGCAGACACGTTCTTCACAGAGAAAAAAATCTGTCTTCTCGATACTTTGGTCTGGCCAAAAAGACATCCCACCAGGTTTATAGTGAAAGAGCAGAGTTTGCTGACAACAGCATGAGGAATATTTCCCATCCAGGGATGAGTGACTTCTGACAGGAGTTGCAGGTTTGGCAAGACATCGCACAGAGCAGGCCAAACCAAACACTGAGTGGAAAACTCCACTCAAACAGTGTACTGTGGGCGCAGGCCCCCTGTGGCCAGCCCACGTGTGCAACCTACTCTGGTTAGTAATGAAACAGCAGCCCGACAGTACTGCACATACTGTACAGAGGATGTGCCTCAGCCAGGTGGAGGCAAGGATGACAAGACGGCTGGGACACCATTCCAGGCCTAATCAGAAGAGTACACTCTGAGTTTTTCCAGGACCTCGTAATGCCAGAGATATTTTAATCATGGCTGTAAGGAAATATTTTAAGCATAAATGGCTTTTGTGACCCATACGTCTAAATATGTTCCCTTTTAGGCCAGAAGAGAAGACACCTTGTCTTCACATCTCTACAAAGTGGGGAAAAAATTAGAAAGAGAAAAACTTAACTCACAAAATGTATCCTACCAGATGCACCATCTATTCTAGCCCTTCTTGTTCTTCAATTGCAAATTCAGTAGTTAGAAACAGAGTTTCTATACACCTTGCATATTGACAAGTACATGATTCATAGTCAGTTAATGAATATTTACTCACACAATCTTTAAATCTTCTTTGGTTAATTTATTTCAAATGCCACTATGTGGAATTTACTCATGATGTCTATAACTGGAAAAAATGAGCATGCCTGTACACGGCAAATGCAGAGCAAGATATTCTCCCGAAACAGACGGGAAATCACTTTACATATAGCATATTACAGTAGACTTCATGGAGCACCTGAACATGCCAAAATTTCTTCAATGTGCAAAGAAAGCTTAATTATTAAAATTCCATGACTTCAAAGATTTGGGAAGCTATGTAAATAAGATTACTCATGTCACATGTACTAACATTCCTATGTCTCACAATGGCTATTTACATTAAATTTACAAAACGATACATACTTTCTGACACAAAAAAATCTTATTACTGAAACAACATATTCTTTCCAAATAAATGTACTGAGGTTATATACAATACGTTAAATAAAATAAAATAAAATCCTATCTGATCTATGTCTTATCATGCAAAGAATAGGAGAGAGCCAAAAATTATCATAAGCTGTTAATTCTAACAAAAAGGTCAGTTCCACCTTCTGCTGTGTTTCTTCATGTCTTCCTCGGTCCACATCACTCTGCTTTGCAACTCTATTTTTCATTGTTGTCTCAGTAAAAATTCAGAATTATGACTCTTCTCACAAGTGGCAACCAAGGGTGAAAGACTTTACCCTGGGTGAGTTCCCTTGCCAAAGCAGCTAAGATTTCCTCTGCACCCATTTTCTAATGTCAAAGAGTTTAAGAGGAAAAACAGATTATTTTCTTCCACCCAGAAAATATTTTGACATTTTTATATCTTTTTTTATAATAATATCCAAACATGTTTACAGCCATTTATAGTTTAGAAACTGCTTCCCCATAACCAGAACTCTACAAAGCATATGTTCTGACCACTGTTTTGCAGATGCAGAAATGAAAGCCAGAACCTGATTCTAAGCCCCGACCCTCAGCACAAAGCGTTTTCTGCAACTGCTCTGAAAATGTGAAAGGGATGAGGCACTGGGTGAGATGCAAAAAGAAAACACATGATCTAAAAGGAAGAGAGACTAATGGAGCCTCAAAAGATCCTTAGCAATTCTGACTAGGTCTCTGACAGAAAATTGTTAATAAAGGAAGGATAGCTGAGATGGAAAGTAGTAATTTCAACCTCTAAGGAATTCACTAAAAAAATGAGAACTGCTTTAGCATTAGTATGACTGACACTAATGCAGAAGTCCTGGCAGGTGCTATAAAAAAAAGAAGAATATGGGATTAGAACACCATGATTTCAGCCACAACAGGATAGCTGTGGGTGAAAGCTGCTTGTAACAGGTCATTAATATCTCCACCATAGTCAAGTAAAAACAGAGTTTAATAGAATTTGAGTGTAATTGTAAGACTCCCAAAAGACATGAAAATTTGAAAATGGCTTGTGAGGAAAATAACAGTAGTATCAGGCAAAGGGAAAACTCACAGTCTGGAAGTTGATTGTAACTGAAAAGAAAATCTTTAACCACCTTCAACTGATCAGGTCGTATAACTATGCCAGTTGTGTCAGTGGAAGTTACTGGTGGATATCTCGTCCCACTAAATCTGAATGAGACTTCAGCCCACAATTCCACAGCTATGGGAGTGTGTTAAGCCTTCCTACGATCTCCTTCTGCCTCATCCTCTCCTTCCCCATGGACCGTCTGTCTCAGTGTTTCATGGTGGCAACTGAATTGTGAAAACATACCTTCCACTGATTTCAAAAACTTAAAACAAACATTACCTTATGTAAAAAATTATACTCACACTGACCTTTATGAGCAAAGGAGATTGCATTCAAGATTTCAGAAGAGAAGGATGTGGCATAGCTCAAATTTTAAATTCCATCTTTCAGACACTCTTTTTTCCTCAAAATTTCCCTGACGAACATGGGTTTTGGAATTGCTTTCTTTACCCCTTCTCCAGCTTGTACCTCATCTGGTCTCCCAGCCTCACGTCTTCCTAACTGCTCTTACTTCCCACTGACCTTTTTTCTTATTTTCTTCCCCCTCCATCTTAGGAAATGAACATTTTTTTCTTCTCTATGGCTTAACAATTTGCTGACTGTTTTTCATTGTTGAAATATTCACAAGGTCTCACCACCCAACCACGAGCTTTCCCAAGCGGTTTTCTCCAACAATAGCTCTTAACAATAGTAAAGGGAAAAGGAAATGGGGCAGAGTCATAAAGGACCAAATGACCCTGGCTGGCCATTAATTTCCAAAAAATGTACATTTAACAATTAATTTAGATAATGTATGATTTTTGTTATGTATTTAGTATTCATAGTTGTTTTAGAAGCAAATTGCTTGGACATATCTGGATCACAGCAATCTGAAGGACCAGCAACCAAAGTTCCTCATGCAGAGTCTTGAGCCGTAATTGAGAACACAGCATCCAAAGCATGACAGCTGAGGTGCAAATTCTGACTCTCCAGAATTCTTAGGCAAGTTACTCAACCTCTCTGATCTAAGTTACCATATATGCAAGATGGAATGATAATCATTGTTTCTACCTCATAGGGTTATCATATGGATACAATTAGTTAATACATGTGAAGTTCACATGTATAGAACACTGCCTGGCCCATAGTAAGTGTTGAATAAATGTTGGCTGATGCTAGAATTAAACTCACCCCAGAGGGCAGTGGTGTCTTTCTGCCTTACTTCTCCTCTTAAGCACTTACTGGTTTTACTATTTAGTTGTCAATTATTAATGTGCTGCTTTGAAATAACTTATACATCTGTATTATAATAGACTGCATCTTACATGCATAGCTGTATTCAATAGTATATGTACAACTACATGTTCTAGATTGTAATCCTCTTACACACATTGAGTCAATTTTAACATCTTTGTATCTACCACAGTGTTCAACACAGTACTTTGCCCAAAATAGGGATCTAATTAATATTTATTAGTTTATGTTATAATAATGTCAATTGTGTTTTGATATATTTTTAACCTGGGTTATGGCCTTATCTGAAATCATCTTGAATGATATTTACCAACTAGTACTTGCCTTTTACTTTCTCTTTATTTCTGGAGACATTCTAATTTTTATTTCCATGACTTTTTCACTGTCCCTGCTGAAATTTCTACCCCCGCCAAAATGAAAGCAAGAAGGCTAAATAAATACTAGATTAATGAAGATGCATCTATACCAATGGTAAAGAACATATTTCTGTATTTTCGTTTTTTAGTAATTTTGATAGACAGCATATTTTCAATGTAAAATGTGGAAACAATTAAAAATGAATACTTCTTCTTGCCATTTTAAAATCTCTTGGAAAATGTGAACATACTTTAGGATGAGATTTTTCTCTTGTGTTTTTTATTTTCCTTGAAAATTACTTTATTTGTATGCAGCCAGAATTGGGGTAGGATTAATTTTTAATGGCCATTTTAGCTATTGTTCCCGGCAATGAGAAAGTCAAGGATTAAATACTACTTTCTAAACGCTTATGTCGTGTTACCTCTTCATTGCTCTACTTACATCTCTTAGTCTTATCCTCATCTGTACCCAAACTCGACCTTAAAATGAGTTTTCAGACTCACAGATTAATTTCATGAACTAAAGGAAGTCAGCCAAAGGGGAAAAGGGGAGGCAATTTCAGGTCTCTGATTCATTTTGGTCCGCAAAATCTGAGGTTTGAGTTGCCTCCAAACACCTGCACCTAACTAGGAGAGCTAAAATGTTTTGTGGCTCTCTAACCAACCACCTCTTAATGAAATGAATATTGTCATTTCCACAGAATAATTTTCATGGAAATGCACTTGGCTAAGCAATGGTAAATACATAAAGTCCAATTATTCACATATCATGCCTCTCTATTCATGAAGATAAATATATATCAGATTATGGAGATACATATACAACTTGTCTTCTATAATAGTAGTAAATACCCAAGAGTGTTTAGAGTAACACTGAAAAGAAGTAACAACGAAAGGTACACAATCTATGGTCTAAGGCAGACTAAGTCAGGGCTCATCACCAGGCCATCATCCATCAACCCTCATTCTGACACCTACATCCAAGATAACCATTTGCGACAAGTGATATACATAGGAGCTTGTGTTTTGAAAGAAGAATAAGAAAACGGAATTTGTGACTGGAGTCTTATACTCTGAGAAGAGACAAATGGTAGGGATGCTATCACGTCTGTTCCAAACAGAACTACTGTTCTATGTTTCGGCCCATATAATTAGTGGGATGAGGTCAAAAATTACTAACCTCTTCTGCATGAAAGATTCTGTAAGATGTTGAACCCAAGAAGAGGTTCTCTGGGACTTTAATTTTATTTTAAATTGAGGGATAGTATTGGGAAAAGGCCATTCATGAAATCCTGCAACTCAAGGGTTATAACTTGATGCAAAGTATTTTGGGGAAGACATTTATCTTAAAGTAAATTAGTAAACCATGATGTGCAGTGACAATAATGAACCTTCTCAGGTAGCAATTCTACACACTTGGGAGCTTAAACATATGAAAAAGTCTGGGCACCAAAGGACAACTACATCTAGAGTGTGGACATTTTGAGACCTCATCCTGGAAATATATGGAAATAACTTTGGAGGTATTAAGATTCTGCTGTTATGTAGATAGAGGCTAACAAGTCAGCAGATATGTGGGTTAAATGTATAACAGGATTTTTTAAAGCTAATAGATGAAAACGTCCTTTTCCCTCCTAACTACAGAAAAGTTTGCAAGATTAAAGCAGGCTTTAGGCAGAAGGAAAACAGAAATAGCTTTTATTACTAATGGATTCGTGAATGTGGCTTCAGTGTTCAGTAATCATGAGCTGTGTCTAATACTGGATCCTCAAATTAAACAGAGTTACTATCCAGTCACAGGCAATATTGAAGGCTGTAGATCTCTCCACTGGAATAGAAGGAAGGTCATATACAAATATGTTCTGTCTGCAGGCAGATTCTGATGAGATAAAAAGCATTAGGCTACATATGCAAAATTCCTCTTTCCAAACTCACGAGTCATCTTGGGAGCACTGAAGGAGAGAGTTGGATAAGCCACCAAGAGTTTTATACTTGTGGAATTCCTTCCACATGGAAAGATAAACTCTGCGGATAGGACCTTTCTCCACTGCCAGCAATGTGCAAAGAGCCTGGCACAGGGCCTATCATGTAGCAGACTACAAAAAACCTACCGTGCTCCAGGCACTTACTTGCTAACAACATGAGTTGGATATCAAGAAATATTTGTCTTCCTTACTCCCAAAACGTAGTATATACTGGATATACGCTGAATTCTACTCTTCCTCCTTTTTCAACAGGTTAGAAGAAATATGCTTTTTAAAAGTAACAATTGGTAGTAAATAAGGCTATTTAGCAACTCTACAATTACAAAGGTGATGTGAAAAAGATTTCTACCTCGCAGTTGGATGATCCATGGAGGTAAGGACAGAGGAGCAATAGAGACTATATTTAGATTCAAAATAACTTTTATCAAGTGCCCATTGTGTCAAGTACTAAGCTAATACTTTCATGAATGATTGCATTTTTTACAATTAAAGACTTAACCACATCACAAGAAAAATTGAGATGCAAGAGTGTTAAGTAACTTATTCAACAAGTCATAAAAAAGAAGACATAGAATAATACTTTGAACTAAGTATGACCCAGACTCATTTCATTCCACTATATTACACACAACATCGGCATATAGATATAAAGAACATTATCGCTTTTTTAAAATGGATTTTGTGGGAAAAGCAAAAAAAAAACAAAAAAAACAAAAAAAACAAACAAAAAAAAACTTGTGCTACTTTGAATCATACTATTAGGTAAGTTAAAATGATCTATTTAATATTATATCAGTCCTTCTAAAACTAGTGTTAAAGGATTTTTAAATCCTCAATGCATATTCTTAAAAAAGAGTTTAAAAGACCAACAGCTATGTGGCCAATATATCAATAAATAGTCTTTATTTCCCTTTAAATCATTCTGTATGTGTTCTTCAAACCCAAACCTTGGACAGTTACCAAAATTAGAGAAATTTTCCTTTACACTGCTGAGATACAGGATAACCCAGCGATAATCACTCCCTTGCAGGCATTTCACATGAGACATTTTAAACACAGGTGGAGATAATCTACGGAGGCAAACCAGCATAAAGTCTGTAGTGGAAGAAAGCAGAGCCCCTCTTTTGTGAAGTGATAGCTCAGAGAAGCAGTACAGAGTGTCTAGAAGGAATATCAGGAACCTTTCAGCATAGCCTGCTTTGATTGTTCCCAGGGGCTCCCTTGGCTGTTCTGCACATTTCCTCTTAGACTTATTTTCCACCACAACACTTCCCAGAGTGATTAGAAGCAAATAACAATGCCAAGCAAGTTCAAGTACGCCTCAGATCCTCCCAAATAGCTGGCACTTCCTGCTGCTTTCATTGGCAACTGCATAATGTAGCTTACTAGAGAGATTTTAATTTGAGTTCAGCTAATGCAATAATTTGAAATTTTTATTGATTCATTTTCAAAATTATTTCTAGTTTCCTATTTAGAAAGAGCAAGTTAAACTTTGGGTTAAGAGACAGAGGTTTTACATAGTGCTAGCCTTAAATATAAATGGAATAAGCCATAATCTGAAGAGTATTATTTGAGAGACATCCATGGAAGTCTAAATTATCTAAATTTTTTTGCCATCCTTAATTGCCTTGACATTTCTCACCTTTTTTATCCACTTTACCTTATATATATTCATTGCTAGAGTCTCTCTTTTAAGTTGGAAAAATAAAATTATTTCTGAAAGGCTATTAAAACACACGTGATATAGAAATAAATGGAGAAAGATTATATGCAAGAAGATTCAATATTGCATTGAGAAATCATGATAAATTTCTTTGTGAGGCTACAAATTTTTCATCTTTAGGAGCACAGATTGAGGAGAACATATGTAGAGTGCACCAAATTAGAGAAAACATGCCAAGCCAAGTTTGCTAAAGAAGTTTTTCACATAATTGTGGTAATTATGTCATGTCTCTTGTTTCTAAGACTTGTGAGTACATTAAACTTTGTTGCTTTGAGTTTGTCCTATGTCCCCTCTTGTGGAAACACCTTACTGATAATCACAAAAAAAAAAAAAAAAACTGGAGGACTATGGACATAGCAGGGAATGACACTTGAGAAATACCTACTTTCCTACTTGGGTTGACCATAAGTCTCTGTACAGGCAGAATAAAAACTAAACGGAGTTGAAAACTACCAGGACAGTGAAGGTTATGTTCCAATTTTTACACAGAGACACTCGACAAAGGTTGGGAGACAAAGTGGGTAAGGTAATAAGAACACCTCTATCCAAGCTTTGGCTTCCCACAAACTTAACCAAGTAGAGACTTCAGTGGTCACACATGAGAAAGAATAGAGACTTTAGAAAATTAGTTCAGGAAAGTCACTAAACAAACAGAACCAACAGCAACAACTACAAGATAAAAACAGCAATAAAAACACCTTAGAGAGGAGATATGAGTTCCAGAGTCACCTCATTATATTATCTTAAATGTTCAGTTTTCAACAACAACAACAACAAAAATATGAGACATGCAAAAGACAGGAAAGTACAACTCATATGCAGGGGAAACCAGTCCCTTAGGAAGCCTATGTTGCAGACTTACTAGACAAATATTTTTATTTCCTTATGATAAAGAAATAACAGAAACCACGTCTAAAGAACTAAATGAAAGCATAACAATGATATTTTACCAAAGAGAGAATATAAATTAAAAGATATAAATTATTTTTAAATGAGCCAAATAGAAATTCTAGAGTTGAAAAAGAATAATAATTTAATTTATAAATTCACTAGAGGGACTCAACAGCAGATCTGAGCTGGCAGAAGAAATAATCAATGAACTTGAAGATAGGCAAATTGAGATTATCTTGCATGAGTAGCAGAAGAAAAAAGAAGCAGCAGCATGAAAAGAGCCCTGAGACCAGTAGTACACTATCAAACATAGCAACAAACACATAATAACAGTCTCACAGGAAAAGAAAAGAGAAAACTGACAGAAAGAATATTTGAGGTAAACAATAAATGAAAACATCCCAACTTGGATAACAAACATCAACCCGTACATATAAATAGCTCAACAAACTACAAGTAGGATAAACTGAAGGAGATTACCTAGATACAAAATAATCAAACTGTCAAAAGGCAGACAGAGAACTTTTGAAGCAGTAAAAGAGGTGATTCAACATTTAAAAATGATCATCAATAAGATGTACAGGCAACTATTCATCAGGAACAATGGAGGCCAGATGGCAGTGGAATTGCATATTCAGAATGCTGAAAGAAAAAGACAGCTAACCAAGAATGCAATATCCAGGAAAATAACCCTTCAAAAACAAAGACTAAATTAAGACATTTCCAGGTAAACAAAACACTGAGAGCACTTGCAGCGCTCTAAGAAACAATAAGGAAGCCCTGCAGGCTGAAATGAAATGATTGTTCCCAGGGGCTCCTAGGGAGCCCTGGAAACATGAATCCATACAAAAAAATAAAAAACTTTGTGTAGCTAAACATGAAATACAGTATATGTATCTTTTTCATTTGCAACTATTTTCTTTTTCTGAGTAATTTAAAAGAAAATTGCAAAAAGCAATATTTATAAAACTGTGTGAATGGACTTGTAATGTTTAAAGATGTATTTTACGACAATAGCACAAGTGGGGAGTACATGGAGCTCTATACAGAAACGAAGTTTTGTATACTATTACAACTAGTTGGTGTTATTTTTGAACTAGATTGATATAAATAAAAGGTTAATTGTCACCCCTAGGAAAATTCCCTAAAAATAAGTATGTCTAGACCTAACAGATATCTGCAAGACACTCCACCAAATCACCAGAGCACACATTTTTCTCAAGTGCACAGAGAACATTATCCAAGATATGCCTTATTTTAGGCCACAGAACACCTTTAATAAATTTAAAATGATTTAAAAGGATTAATTTTAAATAATTTAAATTACACAAAGTATGTTCTCCAACCACAATAAATTGTAAATCAATAATATAAATTTGGAAATTTCACAAATATGTAAAAATTAAACAATACACTGCTAAATAAAGAAGAAGTTAAAGAAGAAATTACCAGGGAATGAATCACAAAGAGGAAATAAAAAGTCTGGTCTGAAATTAGAAAACACTTTTTAAGATAAATGAAAATAAAACATACCAAACCTATAGAATGCATCTAAAGCATTGATTACAGACAAATTAGAGCTTTAAGAATATTACATTATTTTAAAAGTAAAAATCTGATTATAAAAAAAGGATAAATGACCCAAATTTTCACCTCAAGAACATAGAAACAGAAGTGCAAACTAAACCTAGGAAGGAAGTAATTAAATAACAGTGAAACAAATTAAATAGAGAATAGAAAATAATAGAGAAAATCAGAGAAACCAAATACAGGTTGTGAATAACCTTTCCTAATTGGATGACCCCAGTGGTAAGAGTGACCACCCAGAACACATGAGCAAAACATCAGTAATACCATCTGGCAACTTCTCTGAGTAATAGGAAGAGTGTGTGTACAGGAGGAGAAGGCCACTATCATTATAACCTAGCTAGCCCCAATAGTAGGATCCTGCACCCTATCCTACAGATGTTCCAGTTTTGACAGGAGGAGTTTGCATTTAGGATGACATTTTGCTCCTGCAGTGTCAGAGTCCAACAGAAAGGCATCAAGTCTAGATTAATAAGGTTAGGTACTTGAAGTATCAGAAAAGTCTATGGTTAGGGAAACATCCATCTGCGGCACAGCAATCAGAGCATTACTTAATTTTCTAGCATGAAGGGTTTAAAATAAAAATAGTCAAAAACAACAACAGCTACAATTAGTGGCTAAGTAAGACATAATAGATAAAGAAGCAAATTACAGCCACAAAATACAAATTACGAGTGGAGGGAAAAAGTATAGAGTACTTTTATGCAATCAAAATTAAGTTGCTATCAGCTTAAAATAGTCTATTATAACTACAGTACTTTTAATCCTAGCCCCATGGTAATCACAAAGAAAGAAATTGCAGCAGATATGCAAATAAGAAGGAGAAAGAAAACAAAGTTTGGCACCACAGAAAACCACCAAACCACAGAGGTAAACAATAAGATAGGAAGAAAAAAACAAAGGCTGTGCAAAGAAACTAGAAATAATTAACAAAATGGCGGAGCAAGTCTTTACCTATCAATAATAACCTTGAATGTAAATTGATTACATTCTTCAACTAAAGAATGTATATTAGCAAAATTAATTGTTTTTCAAGACCCAAATATGTGCTGCCAAGAAGAGACTCACCATGCTGCTAAAAACAAACAGAATAAAAGTAAAGAAATGGAAAAAGATATCTCATGCAAACAGAAACCAGATAAAATAGACATTAAAACTTGTAAAAAAAAAAAGAGACAAAGAAAGTCATTATACAATGATAAAGGGACCAATTTTACAAGAAAATATAACAATTGTAAATATATATGCACCCAACACCAGAGCACCCAAATAAATAAAGCAAACATTACTGGACCTAAGGAGATAGATAGCCTGCAATACAATAAATAAAAGTAGAAGACTCCAAAACCCCACTTTCAACAATGGCCAGATCATCTAGACCAAAAATTAACACAGAAACATCATAGACTTAAATTGCACCATAGACCAACTCAACCTAACAGACTTTTAGTTCAGGAACAATTCAAAACAATTACATTATAATTCAAAACACTTTACAGAACATTCCATCAAATAACTGCAGAATAAATATTCTTTGTAACTGCACATAGAACAGCCTCCAGTTTAAATTAGATGGTAGGTGACAAAACAAGTCTTAACAAACTTAAGAAGATAGAGATTGTATCAAGTCTCTTTTCTGACTACATGGTACAAAACTAGAAACCAACTGCAAGAAAACTCTGGAAACTTTACAAATACATGGAAATGAAATAACGTGCCCCTAAATTGGCAATGAATCTCTCAAAAAATTAAAAGAAAAATAAAAAATTTCCTTTAGATAAACAAGAATAAAAACACATCAAATCAAAACCTATGGGACACAGCAAAAGTAGTTTGAAGAGGAAAGTTTATAGCAATAAACACCCACATGAAAAAAACAAGAAAGTTTTTCCTTTCTGTTCTTTTTTTTTTTTTTTGGTTTTCTTTTTTGGTTTTTTTTGTTTTTTGAGATGGAGTTTCGCTCTTCTTGTCCAGGCTAGAGTGCAATGGCATGATCTCAGCTCACCACAACCTCCACCTCCCAGGTTGAAGAAATTCTCCTGCTTCAGTCTCCCGAGTAGCTGGGATTACAGGCATGCACCACTATGCTGGGCTAATTTTTTGTATTTTTAGTAGATGCGGGATAACCTAATGATGCATCTCAAGGAACTAGAAAAACAAGAACAAACTGACCCAAAATTTGGTAAAAGAAAAGAAATAATAAAGATCAGAGCAGAAACAAACCACAGAGGCTGAAAAAGCAATTCAAAAGATTAACGAAGAGATTATTTTGTGAAAAGGTAAAATCTACAAACATTTAGCTAGTCTAAGAAAAAAAAAAAGACTCAAATAAATACAATCTGAAATGAAAAAAGACATTACAATTGATACCAGAGAAATACAATGGGTCATAATCGACTGCTATGATCAGCTACATGCCGATTAATTGGTAACACAGAAGAAATGACAAATGATTGAACACAAACAATCACCTAGTTTGAATTATGAAGTAATAGAAAATCTAAACAGACCAATAACAAGTAAGGAAATTAAATCAGTAATCAGAAGTCTTCCATTAAAGGAAAGCCCAAGACTCAATGGCTTGATTGTTGAATTCTACCAAACATTTAAAGAGGAATAATACTAATTCTCCTCAAACTATTTTATAAAATTAAAGAGAAAGAAATACTTCTTAACTCAGTTTATGAGGCCAGCATTACACTGATTCCAAAATCATACAAGGACACTACAAAAAAAGAAAACTATAGGCCAATATCCTAGATTAATATAGATGCAAACTGGATCCCATAGCACATTAAAAATATCATTCACTATTATCAAATGAAATTCATCCCAGGGATGCAAGAATAATTTAACATACACAAATCCATAAATGTGATACACCATGTTAACAGCAAGGCAAAAATCTTGTGATCATTTTAATAAACACAGAAAATGCATTTAACAGTCTTTAACATCCCTACATAATAAAAACTCTCAACAAATTAGGTATAGAGGTAAGTACCGCAACACAATAAAGGCCATATATGACAAATCCACAGCTAACATCATACTGAATAGGTAAAAGCCGAAAACTCTGCCTCTAAGATCAGGAACAAGCCAAAGGTGCCCACTTTTACCATTTCTATTCAACACAGTATTGGAAGTCCTAGCCAGAGCAGTTAGGTAAGAGAGAGAAATGATAGGCATCCAAACTGGAAAAGAGAAAGCCAAATTGTCCTTTTTTGCAGAAAAAAATGATCATATTATGTAGAAAATCCTAAAGATCCCGTGAAAATACTGTTAGAACTAACAAACAAATTCAGTAAAGTTGCAGGATACAAAGTCAATATAGAAAACATTGGTAGCATTTCTATATGTTAAGAGTGAACTATCTGGAAAAAATCAATAAAACAATTTCAATTACAATAGTTACAAAAGGTAATAATATACCTAGAAATAAATGTAACCAACTAGGTGAAAAAAATCTATACTGAAAATTATAAAATTTTGATGAAAGAAACTGACACACATAAATGAAAAGGTATCTCATGCTTATGGATTGGAAGAATCACTATTGTCAAAATACCCATACCACCCAAAATGATCTACAGTTTTAATGTAATTTCTATCAAAATACCAAAGGCATATTTTCAGAAACAGAAAAAAATCCTAAAATTCAAAAGGGCCTAAATATATAAAGCAATCCTGAACAAAAAGAACAAACTAGAGACATTTCACTACCTGACTTCAAAGTATACTACAAAGCGGTAGTAACCAAAACAACATGATACTGACATAAAAACAGACACACAAGGTGATGGAATAGAGCCCAGAAATAAATTCATGCACCTTACAGCCAACTGATTTTTGAGAAAGGTACCAAAAGCACACATTGGGGGAAAGGCAGCCTCTGTAGTAAATGACTCTGGGAAAATTAGATACGTACACGCAGGAGAATGGGACTAGATCCCTACCTCTCAACATACACAAAAATCAACTCAAAATAAACCAAATAGTTAAATGTAAAACTTGAAACTATGAAACTACTAAAAGAAAATGTTGGGGAATCTCTTCACAACATCAGGCTGGGCAAAGATTTTTTAAAATAAGACCTCAAAAGCACAGGCAACAAAAGTAGAAACAGAAATATAGAATTACATTAATGTAAAAAGCTTCTGCACGTAAAGAGACAACCTACAAAATGGGAGAAAATAGTTGCAAACTACACATCTGACAAGAGGTAAATATACAAACTATACAGGAAACTTAACAGCAATAAAATAAGTTTATTTTATTAAACTGAGTTAACTTAACACCAACTAAAAAAAAAAGGGTGAAAGACCTTAAGAGACATTTCTCAAAAGAAGATATACACATGGCCAACAGGTGTATTTAAAAATGCTCATCACTAATCATCAGGAAAATGCAAATCAAAAGTACAATGAGATATCACCTAACTTCAGTTACAATGGCCATTATCAAAAAGACAAAAGAAAACAAGTGTTAGTAAGGATGTGGAGAAAAGGAAACATTTACATACTGTTGATGGGATTATAAACTAGTACTGCCATTATAAAAAAAACAGTGTGGAGGTTCCTTGAAAAATTAAAAATAGAACTATCATATGATCCAGCAATTACCCTCCAGTATATATACCAAAAGAAAATAAAATCAGTGTTTTGAAGAGATATCTGCACTCCCATATCTATTGTCACACTATTTGCAGCAGCCAGGATATGAAATCAACCTAAATGTCCAATGACAGATGAATAGATAAATAAAATGTGATAAATATACACAAGGGAATTCTATTCAGCCATAAAAAAGAATAACATCTTATCATTTGTGACAGCATGGATGAACCTGTGGCACACCATGTTAAGTGAAATGAGCCAGAAAGGAAAAGAAAAATACTGCATGATCTCACCTTTATGTGGAGTCTAAAAAAGAGAAAAAGTTATGTTATAGAAGCAGAGAGTAAAATCGTGGTTACCAGAGACTGCTTGGGAGGCAGTGGAAGAGGGGATGATGGGGAGAGGTTGGTCAATGGGTACAAAGTTACCAATTAGATATAAGGAATAAATTCTGGTGTTCTTTTGCACAATAGGGTGACTACAGTTAACAGTAAAATATCGTGTATTATAAAATAGCTAGAAGAGAGGCTTTGAATATTCTCACCACAAAAAAATGGTAAATGCACAAAGTTATGGATATACTAACTACACTGATTTGACCATTTTGTAACATAGATATGTATCAAAATGTCAAATTGTACCCCATAAATATGTATGAGTAAAATGTGTCAAATAAATAAAGTTAACCAGAAGAAGCCATCATAGAACTAGGGCCATTCATGTTCCCCCATTGGATCAGTGGAAGTAGTAGCTTCTGGAAGACAGAAGGACATTCCTGAGACCTTTTCATACAATTGGGAAATCCCATCCAGAGTTTTTCTCACTCCTGACTGAGTCATTTTCATTTCATTAAAGAGAATTCCTGAGCCACCCCTATCTTACAATTGAGGCTTCTGCTTGGCTCCTCAACTTGATTGGGATTTCTGATAATGAGACGATTTCACAGCCATGGGTCATGCATTCAGAATCCACTAAGGACCAATAAGAAGCCAATAATTGTCTCTCAAAGGGTGTATAGCTTTTAGGTGATTCTGGGAGCTCATGGGTCTAAAAGCCCAGTGAGAATTACTGGGTGGTAATTACCCATGGTGTTGCCCTTCTGCCACCATTTTAGTCAGCAAACAGAGATTGCTAAGACCTGTAACTCAAAGGGCAATTTGGGTATGTGAGGCCCAGGGGAAGGGCAACCTGAATGTCTCATTGGAAGACTTCCAGCCTCACTCAAAGGTAACAGCAGCCTGTCTGGTAATTCAATAGAAAAGTACTATCAAGATTCTCACATACCTTCAATAAACTGTAATGCCAGTAGCCACACAGGTCCTCCAATCACTAGGTTTTTAAAAAAATTTGTTGGGGTAGAGAAGGCTAAAACTTGGCAATCATCTCTGGAATGAGACATTTTTCCCCTTTTCAGATTATGTCCAAGAATTTCACTTAGGTACTAAGTCCTTCTACATTGTCTGTGTTAATGGCCTAGTTCTGTTACTGCACGTGGGTCAACAGGATATCCACTTCTTACCAGGCAGTTCCCTTGTCTGGGCTAACCAAGAGATCAATAGAGTGAAAAGCCAGTGCTCTACTGGAAAGCAGGACTTTTACTAGAGCATGGCATACCCACTGACAGCAGGTAGACAAGAAGTTTAGGTACCTTTGTGAATGGACATTAGAGACATGATGCTCCCACTTCCAAATAATGGCAAATTGATCCTGATCACCTAGATGGATGATTAGGATCAATTTATCAGCTATGCAGAAGACATTTGAGATGTCAATTGTTGTACACCAAGTTCTCTCAGATTGGGCAACAGCATCTGTGACAGTCACATTAGGTTCTGCCAGCGCCAAAGCCAGCACTGTATTGAGCGACCTCCATGGTGATTTTTCAGCTACCCAGTGCCTTCTCTTACACACAAGCCAGCTGGAACTACTGAGTGGAAAAACAGTTTCACAGGGGATTTTGGCTTCCTTAAGCTTGACAATGTGAGTGCAGTTCTTTCTTTTGTTTCCCCAATGTTGTCTGGGAAAGATAATGGTACTGTGTGCGGAATTGGTGGGTTCTTGGTCTCACTGACTTCAAGAATGAAGCCACGGACCCTCGTGGTGAGTATTACAGCTCTTAAAGATGTTGTGTCTGGAGTTTGTTCCTTCAGACGTTCAGATGTGTCTGGAGCTTCTTCCTTCTAGTGGGTTCGTGGTCTCACTGTCAGGAGTGAAGCTGCAGACCTTTGTGGTGAGTGTTACAGCTCATAAAGACAGCGCATCTGGAGTTGTTTATTCTTCCCGGTGGATTCGTGGTCTCGCTGGCTTCAGGAGTGAAGCTGCAGACCTTTGTGGTTAGTGTTACAGCTCATAAAGGCAGTGTGGATCCACAAAGCGAGCAGCAGCAAGATTCACTGCAAAGAGTGAAAGCTTAAAGCTTCCACACTAAGGAAAAGGACATTACTGGGCTGCCACTGCTGGCCCAGGCAGCCTGGCTTTTATTCCCTTATCTGACCCCACCCACATCCTGCTGATTGGCCCATTTTACAGAGAGCTGATTGGTCCATTTTGACAGAGTGCTGATTGGTGTGTTTACAATCCCTGAGCTAGACACAGAGTGCTGATTGGTGCGTCTACGATCCCTTAGCTAGACATAAAAGTTCTCCAAGTCCTCATTAAACTCAGGAGTCCAGCTGGCTTCACCTAGTGGATCTGCAACCAGGGCCACTGGCGGAGCTGCCCGCCAGTCCCACACGTTAAACCTGCACTCCTCAGTCCCTGGGCGGTTGATAGGACCGAGCCCGCGGACCTGGAGACTATGCTCGTAGGGCAGGCTCAGGCCACGCAGGAGCCCACTGGGGACCTGGTGCACCCACCGCAGCTGCTGGCCTGGGTGCTAAGCCCCTCACTGCTCTGGGCTGGGGGCGCCCGCCAGCCGCTCGGAGTGTGGGGCCCGCGGAGCCCGCACGGGCATCTGCCAGAACTTGCGCTGGCCTGTGAGCCCCACGGGCAGCCCCAGTTCCCGCCAGTGCCTCTCCCTCTGTGCCTCTTCCTCCACACCTCCGCGCAAGGAGAGAGAGCCAGCTCCGGGCCTCGGCCAGCCCAGAGAGGGGCTCCCACAGTGCAGTGGTGGGCTGAAGGACTCCTCAAGAGCCTCCAGAGTGGACTCCGAGGCCGAGGAGGCGCCGAGAGTGAGGGCCGCTAGCACATTGTCACCTCTCAGTACTAGGCACCTGTAGTCAAGTAGCTCATGGTCTTTTACATACCCTATTAACACAATCTTAATTGCAGCAATTCCAATCAGAGGTTGAGGAGGAACTTAGTCATGAATGCACATAGACAATACATCTATAATGTTAATAATTTTGGTAGTGGAGGCCATAACAATGGAGGTTTGTGGGAGCCCGAAAGTACCCAGGCAAAAGTCTCAGTGATGCTAACCTTAGCATCTAAAACCTAAACAGAACCTAAAATCAGAGAGCATCATCTGCTTCACCCACACTCTACTACCAGGGGTGGGGAGATCTCAGCTTGATTCTCTAGTCCTCTTTCTTTTTGAAATTTTAGAGGTCTGGGTAAGGACTGATGTGGTCTCTGTTTCCTCCAACTCACTGGAAAGAATAGCTCTTGTCACAGGGACTGTCCTCACACAGAACCTAGCAAAGCTGATTATCAGAACCCACAATGGCCCAGTAGCTGGTCCTGAGTTCCTGGTTAGGAAACTCATCAATCTTCTCCATTAAGTCCCATTATCAAGTGACCAAATCAGAGATATTTTTGAGAAGGCCCTTCCCCAGGTCACCCAGAGGAGGATGCCCTGTTACTACTCTTAGAGTACTCCTTCTCCTGGTCACATGGAAATAATGAATGGAAGACAGAGACCATGGAAAAGGAATCATAAAGACAGCAGGAAGAAATAGCTAGAAAGAAAAACAAAAACAGGAAGCTGAGACCAGGCTGCAGACCCTAGAAGAGAGGCCACAGTTGCCCTTGTCCGAGGAGATCAATTTTGGGTGGCCATTGAATGAATGGGGCTGATCTAGAATGACACAGTTCCTGTTCACCGCATGGCTGCCTAAGGGACTGCCATGGTTTCCCATACCTGCCCACATCTTCTTACCATAAAACCCTACAAACTAAAGAAACCAAGGATGTTTGTCTTCCTTACAACTAACATAGGGAACCACAAATCCTCTGACACTGTTGCAGTCTAAAGTTTGTGGGAAGATGTGGTGATGTCAGCCAGTCAGTTCTTGCAGAGGTTTTTGTACAAAGCTAACAAATGACAACTGGACCCTCAGAAAAATCGCTTTGCAAACTATACAGAGACTGGATTGGAGGGGCTAAAACTAGGTGGAAGGAGAGAACACTAGAATAGAGGAATTTTAATGCTTGGTGTCCCTGTGTGATGTTATTTTTTCTGCTCTTTTCTTACTGAGTTTGTATCTGTGAGAAGCCAACTGAGTACTAGCAGTTACAGCATAAATGTGAGCAATTACAGTAATCTTGATAAATCCAGATGAGAAATCTGTTTTATCCTCAATCACAGGGCTTTTCCCATCTCTTCTTCATTTCACTGTCTCTAAACAGAGACAGTCAGACTGTGCATGAATTAAATTATAAAGGTGAGAAACATTAAAACTAAGACAGAAATTTGAAACAAAGCAGTGTGAGTAATAAACTTGCAACTATGGCATTAGAATAACTCAAGAAACAATGGCCCCGACGATATAGTAATAATTGTCGTTCACTTTCTTTCCCCATTCAGAGTAATGAATTGGAATGCAGGCATGTATCTTTAGTACAGTAGTCCCCAAGGACAAATATACAACGTTTTTCTAAGTCTATATAAAGAAAGGCTGAGTCTAAATATTTTATAAGATCTTTAATTTAGTTATTTTTAAGCTTTACCTTTCATCTTCACTAACATTTCTAGTTTATACATTTATTCCCTTTGGGTTCCAAATCTTTGGCTGAAGTTTCAAGAAAGCTATTTAAATGTTCAATCTAAATAATAATATTCTAAAAAGCAGCCAAATAAAATAAACTGGGGAATTTTCTGATTTAAAAAACCAAAGAAATTGCAACCAGCTGTTCTTGTTCCACCATCAATTTATTTTCTCTGAAAAACGAACAAGAAGAAATAGGCTGTGGTAGAAAAGATTGGTTTAGATTCTCTGATAGTAAGACTTGTTAAAGAGAAGAACAGTCAACTGAAAGGGAGAGAGAACAAAAGAGACAGAGAGAGAGAACTAAATTTGTAAAGCAGTTTTAAGAGCTGATCACTTCAACATACTGAGTCTCCTTTAACATTTAAGAGACTCCATAAATAGTTTCCCTTTTCCTAGCCAAAGATCAGAACCAATTAAAAAGCAAAACAGCTTAGCCCTAAAGAGATGGAAATATCCCATGAAGTCTATGGGAGAGAACATGGCCAGGTGTGTTAAGTCCTAGAATTAGTCCGGTTACCCCAACTGGACCAGTGACCAGTCCAGGATCCTTATCTGTACAATCTCATACCATAGCATAAAGTATAGACAGGGACAGGAGTGTGTCCAAGAGAAAGAAGAGAGTATAAAGGCTTGAGCTAAGCATGCTTAGTTTCTCTCCCTAATCTACCATCAATAAGCCACATCTTTCCTGGAGAGATGCTGGTGGCAGAATGAAGCCATCTGCTAGTAAAACTAAAGCCTCTTTCACTGGGAAGAATCTACAGAGCAAGGAATATGTGTTATCCTCCCCAGCTCCTTCAAAACTTACTGCCACTTGATCATAATTAGTTCCCTGAGCCAAGGCTCCAAAAACTTTTAAGTTACTTATTCAAGACCTTTAAATATGAAGTGGTAGAATCAAGATTTGAAATCCAAACCATCTGACTCCAAACTGTTTTCTACTACACAAGATTGTTTCATCTTTTTCTTAAAGTATTATAGGATGAAACTGTTTGAACTGTTCCAAAGAGCCATAAGGGATTTTAAGATTCCTTCTAGCTCTCAACCAGTTATAACAAGACACAAATATTTAACCTATTTTTAATATGAAATCTCAATTGTATTCCACAAATTTATTATTTTGGCTAAGAAGGACAACCTTCCCCTCAATGGAATTTGAATCTTTGCTCTCAGATGTGAGGAATAAGAACCAGATACTGTGTTTCTAAGGAAGAAGCCTTTCTACCTAAAGGGAGAAGAAGATGGGTTTTCTGTTTTTCTACATTTATTTCTGGGAAGAATTTTAAACAGGAGATTGTAGACCTTCCAGATCAGATATCGAGGTCAATGTTATGAGAGAAAAGAAAAAGAATAGGTTTCTTGCATAGGGAAATAAAACCAGGGAAGAGTAGAAAGTGGGGAGCTTGGGAAGGATTGGAAGGAAGACAGATGGAGGAAGGAAGACAGATGGAGGAAGGAACCTAATTGCCAAGGGCCACCGAACTAAGAGAGTTGCAAAAGTGGGGTGTTGCTTTGGGAGGTTCTGGCAAGTGACCCAGGCAAGAACTGCTGCTGTGGCCTCTGCTCAAGTCTAGAAGCTCTGTTGTTGAACAGTCCTAGCCAGCTTGCTACACTGTCTGCATCTGAGTAAACAAACTTCCCTTTACATTCAAAGAGTACCTTACCCCATTATTGTGGGAATGAGAGCCACACACAAGCTAAGCTTCAGCAACCCATTGAGGACACCCCCTGACTACCTAATGGATTGGTGAAGAGAGGTTCTGTCCTCTAAACTTGAAAGCCAAAATGAGTATGCCTAGGCACCCCATGAGATGGAACTAACACCCCTAGTACCTGAGGGCCCAAAAGGGCATGAATACTAAGATGCTACAGTCAGACAGGCAACAGAGAGTTTGAGCCTAGGCTCTGGAAATAGACTTGTCTGGGTGCTTATCCACGCCAGCCACTTGCTAGCTGTGTGACCATGAGGAGTTGCACAATCTCTTCGTATCTCAGTTTCTAAACCTGTACAATGGATATAAAAAGCAATGCCAACTTCACAGGATCGATATCAGTATTTCAAAAGTTAATATATATAAAGAATTTAAAGCCATGCCTGACACATAAGAAACATTCAGTAAATGATATTGATGCCATCGAGTATCTGGATTAAAGTTGAGAATCATCACCAGTATTTCAGAATTGTTAGCACTATTCTATAACCTAACAAGTCCAATAATATTTGGAAAAACCAAAGAACTGATCTTACCTATTGAGTAAGGGACCAAGTTGTCTCTGAAACTTCAGCATCTATTATTACAATTCCTTTCTGAAATATGTTTCCACAATGTGGTCCAGGAGACAGTGTATAGCCCTTGGAGCCAGGCAGACAACCCAGAGGATCCAGCAGCCTGTCTTTTGCCAAAGTCACTGCCATGGGTAGAACCCTGCCTCAGCCTGGGAACCAGTCGCCATCTATGGACTAAGCCTGTTTTTACCTACCCAGGCCAAGAAGAAGGCCTCAAGAGAAGCCAAAGGACACTGCTTCCCACCCTGAGCTTCTCCCTCTCTTAGTGCTACTAACCTGGCGATGCTGTCCAAAGAGTCCTACCTCTACTTTCCTACAGATCTGAGCCTTTGGGAGCTGACCCTGAATGACCTTAGATTTTGACCTATTTTCTAATTGCTTCCATTTAATTCGACATGAAAGAAGGAATGCTACTTCCTCTTCCTGCTTAGCTACTGAATAAGTCTCTCTCTGCAGGCACAGAATTCAAACTCTCCCAACGATGGTTTTGATGAAGCTGCCATTTACCAAGGGCTAAAGATCATGATTTGGCTCTTGGAAATCTTATAGATGAAAGACTTATTGGATTCGATATCCATGTCTGGTGGAAGCTAGCAGTGGCCAGTGTTGGGAAGATGAATAGAGGAGATCTCAGGGAATAGAACAGAGCTACCAGGTGCACAAAGAACCTCTCAGAAAGAGTCTGTGGGCATGAAAATCACTGGGAGACCTCTCAGAAGGAGGCAGCATGACTGCAGGTCATTCTAACCATCCAAACGCACGTATTTAACATAAACAAATATATACATGCTTCTGCTTTAGGTGGGATAAGGCCTTTTCAGTCTTAAAATTTCTGCTCTTCATAAGGATATGTTCTACACAAAGGACACCCCATTACCTTACATAGCCTCCAACTTCGGGATACTTCCAAATCAATTTTCCTCATCCTTGCAATTACCATTTAGATTAGTGGGAGTTCTCCAGAGAAACAGAACCAATAGGATATACAGAGATAGAAAGAAATGGATTTATTATGAAAGATTGGCTCACATAATTATAAAGGCAGAGAAGCCTCACTGTCTGCCATCTGTAAACTGGAGGCCAAGAAGAGCCAGCGCAGTAATTCCAGTCCAAGCCCACAGACCTGAGGACCAGAAGAACCAATGATGAAAGTCTCAGTCCAAAAGCCCAATAATTGGGAGTGTAGGGGGGACAGTTGTTTACCTCTGAATGTTCAAGAATTAAGAGAATCAATGTCAGGAGAAGGAGAGCAGGAGAAGACAGATGTCCCAGGTCAAGCAGAGAGGGTGAAATTGTCCTTCCTCTGCCTTTTTGTTCTATTTAAGCCCTCCAGGGATGTGGCCCATCTACATCGGTGAGGGCAGATCTTCTTTACTCAGTACTGATTCAAATGCTAACTGGACTGGAAACACCTTCAAGGACACATCCAGAAACCATATTTTGCCAGCTACTTAGGCACCGCTTACTCCAATCAAGTTGACACATAAAATTACCCATCACACCACTTTACCTCGTCTACTTGGAGTCACTGTTTTCTCAGGCTCTGAATGGTCTCTAACTCAGAATTTCTTAGCCACAGCACTATTGACACTGGGGTCAGATAATCCGTTGTTATGGGGGGCTGTCCCGGCATTCTAGGCTATTTAGCAGCATCCTTCATCTCGACCTACTCATGCCAATAGCAACACTCCCCACACCTTTCCCCCACATTTATGACAACCATAAATGTCTTCAAACATTGTCAAATGTCCCCAGTGGGTGGCAGTGTGGAGGAAGAGAAAAACATCCCCCCACTTGAGGCCCACTGCTTTAGCCCAAATTCTAAAGTATGTATACACTGTGGGAAGCATATGCATGTATATGCTTAGTATGTATATGCTGTGGGAAGTGTGTGTATAGTATGTATATATTTAGTATGTATACACTATGGGAAACTCATTTGCTCTGACCAAAGGTACTTGGGCTTTCTCAGCTACCTTTTTATTTTTAATAGCTCCTTGGTGTGTTTTCTTTTGTTTACCCTTCATAAATTACTTGTATCCTTGCCAATTTTTCTAGCATATTAGTCTATCAACCTGAAATGTCTTGAAAAACCCAACCTCACATCTATATTTTAAACATCTGCATGAACCAAAACAGCTGTTTGTGGGCAAAAGAATTCTCTTGGCAAGTATTTAAGAAGATATTTCATCATTTTATGACTGGCTGGTTTCCTCATCTGTAAAATAAGCATATTTATAGCAGACTGTGGTTCCCTGCATAATTCGTAAGTTAATGAACAGAAGGAAGAAAATTGCAGAAAGCAGGCTTTAGGGGAGCAGAAATGCCCTCCCCACAGCGATGCTCCAGGTCCCAATGTGAAACAGGAGCTATAAAGCTGTAATAGAAGAAAATACAGAGCAATACCTTTGCAATCTTAAGATGGAAAGGGGTTTCTTAAACAACAAAACAATATATATAAGTTACATCGTTTTGACAACCTTAAAATTTTCTTTTAAATAAAAGTCATCAAAAAAAATTCAGTAGACCACTTGGGAAAAAATATTTGTGACACATAAAACTGATAAGGGATTAATATCCAAAATATAGAGGAATTTTTCAATCCAAAAAGAAAATGTCAGGAAAGTTAACAAAGAAAAGGAAAAAGTACATGACTAGGCAATTCATAGAAGGGAAAACAAAATCACCTGAGAGAGATAATCAGCCTCAGTAGCAATTGAGGAAATGCAAATTCAACCTGCAAAATTAGTACATTACATATTACCATGGGCAGCTCATATATGCAGAGAAAGTTTAACTTCTTAAATTTTTCCTTTAATCACCTGGTCTTCCACGTGATTACTGTGAACCCCTTAGTTAGAGACAGGGGAGAAGAAGGGGCACAGGAGGATGGAGTAATGATGGAATAATAATGGCATTCAGCGTAGTTTAACCCTCAGTCAATCTGATCATTTAAACTGTTCCTCTCACTATCTCATGAATGCCTAGTTGGCCTCGCAGACAGCTTTCCTTGCCCCCAGCTTGGTTCCCTAAGAGACTGTGGGGGTGCATGAGGGAGGGCTATGGCTTGGGTCACCTACAGTGGTCTTCTGGCACCCCTGGTCTCAGGGCAATGTGCTTTTTGATCTGGTGTCACTTACCTTGCTGACATTCATGTCAGAGGTCCATTCGTGGGGCTGCTTTTGATCTCTTCATGTGCTTAGTAAGGTCTGTGGCCACTTCCTGGCTGATTCAGCCTCACATCAGCTCCCATGGAGACTAACAATCCTTCAAAAGTCACCTAGGACTCTCTCCTGTCCCTGTCCGGGCAGTCCACTCTCTCTGGCATGGCCATCCACCTTGCCCCAGCTAGGGTGGCCCTCTCGAGCAAGCTCAGCAGCCAGACCCATCCACGCCTTAAGGAAACCACAGGCAGATGAGCAAAGCTCAACCTCGGGGATTCCCTCTGCTTCCCTACAGCACCAACAAGTCAGCTTGGCTCTGCGGCAAGGTGATCACTTTCCAAAATAATAAACGGACATTATGGTGGGGGCAGAGAAAGGCAGGGGAAGAGGAAAGGGTCACAGAGTGGAGGGCGAGGAGACCTCCCTATACTCTCCATGTTACCCCCACCCAACTAATACACGTCACTTGGGGCCAAAGTTTGGAGAGTAGAAAATCAGAACACACACACACACACCCGCCTTGTGCCCCCTCTTTCTCCACCCCACAATTCCCTCATGGTGGAAAGCAGGTTGCCTTTGGTTTCACTTCCGCTGGGTCACATCCTCCCTCAAAGGAGGCTTCATGGACTTACTGTCATAGGCAAAGGGATGTCATCTCTGTATGCAAGTGGAACTCTGGGAGCCTATATTCTCCAGGCTTTGTTACTAACCATCTAAAGGGACAGAAGATAGAATTTTTTAAAACCTGCCTCAAGAGAGTAATCTGGTTTGCAAGGCGGATGTTCACTGAAATATCCTATTTTGTATGTCAAAGGCTGCCCATTCCCCCAGTCATCCTTCAGGTAGAAGGGTGTCTCAGGCTAACAAGGACAAAAAGCAAGAGAGAAAACCATGTTATAAGTTGTTATAAATTGTATCATATTATTTGTTTTTTGTTGTTGTTGTTTTTGTTTTTTCTGAGACAGAGTTTCTGCTCTTGTCACCCAGGCTGGAATGAGTGCAGTGGTGCTCTTGCTCACTGCAATCTCTGCCTCCGGGTTAAAGCGATTCTCCTGCCTTAGCCTCCCTAGTAGCTGGAATTACAAGTATGAGCCACCATGCCTGGCTAATTTTTTGTATTTTTAGTAGAGACAGGGTTTCACCATATTGGCCAGGCTGGTCTCAAACTCCTGACCTCAAGTGATCTGCCCGCCTCGGTCTCCCTAAGTTCTGGGATTACAGGTGTGGGACATCGCACCCAGCCTGCTTATTTATTTACATTTATAGGAAGAGTAAAATATTGTCATTCTTTTACTGGTTTTCTAAGGAATGCCATTAATCTATACTACATCCCAGACAACTTCAAGTTGCTAAACTGCCTTGATAATTTATTTTTAACCAAATAACAGAGGTTAAATGACATGAATTTATTTTATAGATGAGAATTTAAGCAAAGCATCCAATATCAATAGGTGTCCTCTTGTGATTCCAAAAGTTCTACAAATTCAGTGTCCTTGGGAATTTGCCTAGAAATATTTTTTCTTGTTCTTATATAGATCTTCACAATTTTCTAGTTCAAAAATTTCTTTTACCCCAAAACCCCTCAATTTATCCTATTATTTGCTTTAGTTCTGGTTTCACAAAAACAGTTACTTCTAGTTCCTCACCCTTATTTATCACATATCTGGGATACATTCGATAGAAAAAAAATTAACGAAGAACTTTAAAATGCTCATATGTAGCCCACAATGTACATCGAAAAGCAACTCATGCTTAGGAGAAATTCATTTTACTCTAATCTCATGACAGATTACTTTCATGTGTTTTAAATAGCCACAGGATTAAAAATATACTAATACTATCATCATAATATTGGAGCCTAAAAGAAAATGTTTGTTGGATAGAAAAGATCACTTTTTAGATTTTCAGTGTAATAAACTCCCCCATTATTTTATAATTACTTTTAGACATGGGTCCTCCCTGCTCGCCATCATATGGTAGACATCCAGTCACTTCCATGGCTCCTCTCACAGCTACTGTGATAAACTGAAAGTGGCCTAGACTACTAACAAAAATGTCTGGATTCCAGTCTCTTCAAAATTCAGGTTTTTAATGGCAGACTAAATATCACTATGTCTAAAGGCACCTCAAACTGAAACGCAGCCAAGATAGAATTCGTCCTCTTCTCTCCAAACACATTCTTTCTTCTTTTTTTAATCATTTTCTGGCTAATTACTTTCTTGAACCAAGCAATTCCAATCTCTGTCTCTATCTTCAAATTGTATTCTCCCTGTGTCTCTTTACAACATTTTTCCACTAAACTTGTTTTTCTCTGTGTCCAAATTTTTCGTTTTTATAAGGACATCAGTCATATTGGATTAGGGCCCACCTAATCCAATTTTGAATCACTGAGGCATTTTCAACTCAGATCTCTTTCAAAACCAAGCATCCATCAGTCTCAAAATTCTCTAGATTATCCTATCTAAAGTCTCTGAAAACTGCATCTTCTACTCACCCTAAGGGACACTGCCTTAGTACAAAGCCACTTCCTCACTGGCTGAATTACTACAAAAGCCAGTAGTAATTCCTAACTAGGCTCCATTACATAATTATAAACCTTTTCTAGCTCACCCTCTGTTTCCAGAATCCAGAATGTCTGTACTAATGATAACTTTGATTTTATAGAAGCTTATTGTTTCCAGAGCATCTCTAGATATACTTCTCTGGACATTTCTTTTTTTTTTTTTTTTTTTCTGAGACAGAGTTTTGCTCTTGTTGCCCAGGCTGGAGTACAATGGCACAATCTCGGCTCCCAGGTTCAAGCAATTCTCCTGCCTCAGCCTCCCTAGTAGCTGGGATTACAGGTGCGCAGCACCATGCCCAGCTAATTTTGTATTTTTATTCAAGACAGGATCTCTCCATGTTGGTCAGGCTGATCTCGAACTCCCCACCTCAGACGATCCACCCGCCTCGACCTCCCAAAGTGCTGGGATTACAGGCATGAGCCACCATGCCCAGCACTCTCTGGACACTTCTGATTATGCTGTTCTTCTCTTTAATACCTTTGATAGACCAATATTTGCTTTAGCTTTTTCTCCATCCAGTTTTTGCCTGGGAATAAAACATAATTTCCTTAGCATGGTATTCAAGGATCAAGACTGACTTTGATCCTGCATTTCTTGTCCTCCAGTATCAGAAAACTACCTGTAGCCATCTGTATTCGTTTTCCAGGGCTGCAGTACATCAAGCTGGACAGATTAAAGCCACCGACACGTATTGTCTCACAGTCCTGGAGGCCTGAGGTCTGAAACTGAGTGTCAGCAGGGACATGCTCCCTCTGAAGGTGCTTTCTTGTCTCTTCTTGCTTCTGGTAGCCCCAGATGTTCCTTGGCCTGTGGTAACATAATTCCAATCTCTGTCTCTATCTTCAAATTGTATTCTCCCTGTGTCTCTTTACAACATTTTTCCACTAAACTTGTTTGTCTCTGTGTCCAAATTTTTCGTTTTTATAAGGACATCAGTCATATTGGATTAGGGCCCACCCTAATGACTGCGTTTTAACTTGATTATCTCTGTGAGAACTTGTATTAGTCAGTTCTCACTTTGCTATAAAGAAATACCCGAGACTGAGTAATTTATAAAGACAAGACGTTTAACTGACTCATGGTTCCACAGACTGTACAGGAAGCGTATTGGCTTCTTCTTGGCTTCTGGGCAGGCTTCAGAAAAACTTACAATCATGGCGGAAGGCAAAGGGGGAGCAAGCACTTCACATGGCCAGAGAAGGAGGAAGGAGTGGGGACGGTGCTGCACACTTTTAAAAGACAAGATCTTGTGAGAACAGCAAAGGGATGGTGCTAAATCATTCACGAGAAACTGCTTACATGAACCAATCACCTCCCACAGGGCCCCACCCCCAACACCAAGGATTACATCCTGACATAGACTTGGCCAGGAACATAGATCCAAACCATATCAGAACCTATGTCTAAATAACATCTTTTCTTAGCCCATTCTCGAACTGCTATAAAGAAATACCTGAAACTGGGTAATTTATTAAAAAAAGAGGTTTCATTGGCTCACAGTTCCACAGGCTGTGGAGGGAGCATGGCTGGGGAGGCCTCAGGAAACTTACAATCATGGCAGAAGGGAAAAGGGAAGCAGGCATGTCTTACAAGGCTGGAGCAGGGGGAAGAGACGAAGGGGAGGGAGTCCGACACACTTTTAAACAACCAGATCTCGTGAGAACTCACTCACTATCACGAGAACAAGGGGAGAATCTGCCCCTATGATCTAGTCACCTCCCACCAGGCTCCAAATTTAACACTGAGGATTACAATTTAACATGAGATTTGGGTAGGGCCACAAATCCAATCCATATCAGGTCCCATTCTGATGTAATGGGAGTTAGAGCTCCAATGTAGCTTTTGGGAAGAAGGAGGCAGACCCACTTTAGCCCATGGCACCATCCTAACAGACCAAAAGCTTAAATCCACTGGTCATCGTTCATGCTGTTTTCCTGACTTGAATGGCCATCTTCCTGCCTGTCCTCCTCAACTGTGCCTTTTCTGTGCCACCAGTTTACATGAGTCCTCCCTCCCCATTCTTGAAGTAAGGTGATCATGCTTTTACAGCCAGGGAGTTCACAGTCTCATGACCTGTGTTTCTGCTCCCCCAGACCATTGGCCATCTCCAGGGTTCCCAACACTGGAGCAGAGGCCATCAGAGAGACCAGAATAGCCAGTACAGGCTATGGATGCATGGATAAAGGATGTTGCCCTGAAATGTGGTGGGATTTAAAGTAGAGGCCAAGAATACTTGTGTGTGGTGTGCGGTCTGTGGTGTGGAGTGAGCGCGTGTGTGGATGCACACAAGACAATTAAATGGCACAGAGTATTCAGGGAAGACTCTGAATATTGGTAATGGTAACAGAGGTTAGAGAAATCACAAAGTAAAAAGACATAGAATAAAAATACTATGGTCTTATAAAATTAATGGAAATTACAGTCACTTGTATGAATCACTTGTCACATTTCAAATTATTATGCAATTTAATGCCATCATGTTTGTCATTCAATGTGCTAGGCTATTTTTGTTGAAAGGTCATTGAAGTCTTGTTTTCAAGAGCAAAATCTGTATCTGTGGCTAGCATTCATATCTTTGGCTCATGTAAGATGGTTGTCGTCCCCCAAAATCAAAATAATTGAAAGAATCATTGCTTAACAAAAGAGAGCCAGGGCTGAGATAAACCACCCATAAGTCCCCGCTTTTTCTTTCTCCTCTCTTCTTCTCCCTGTCACCCTTACATCCTTTGTTTTTCCCACCCCTTTCTTTGCTCTGGACTGGTCCTGCTCTGGTTGCTCAGAACCAAGGTCACTGTGGAGAAAACTGAGTTAAGGAGGAAAAAGTTCCTCCAAATGGCCAGACTCCTTGTATTTGGAGTTAGTTTCAGGCACTCCTGCTTGTCTCAGTCCAGGGTAGTCACAGCAGGTCGGGGTCTGCTTTCTGCATAACCTGAGATACAAAGAAGCAGGGTCCCCACAGGGCTCAGAAACACTCTTAACATTTCAACCTCTGAGTGACAGGTTAACTAGGAGGCAGGAGCACAACCCAACACAAAGGCTACTTGGAAGAATCTCTTTCCTAGCTTTTGTTTGTGCTTTCCACTTTTAGAGCTGCAGGTTTGGAGCTGTGCTATTTGAAGGAAAGGAGTGTACATAAATTGGTGTTCTATAAGCCAGGAAGAAATGGAAAGCACACCAGGCAAAGTGGTTGGCTGCCAGTCAGGAGGCTTCATTTGTTTTCATTTGTGAATTCCACTTCTACCCTTAGAGCTGAGATATTAAGGAAATTTGCAACAGCTGAAAATAAAAACCTTGCCATTTTAAAGGATGTTACAATGCTACATTATATTGCATTATTTTATTTCATTTAATTATAGTTTCATGACTTGGGACCTAGTGTGAGCCTTTAACAAGAAATTTAATGAATGTAAAAAAATGATTTGGGTAAACATGGAACTAAAATTAGCACACTGTTGATATACAATGAGGGATAGCCTAAAGCTTTCATACATTCTTTTCCTTTCTTCATACTCCCATTGAATCTTCTACACATTTGGGGGAGTTCTGTAAAGTTTATGTACATTATGTATATATGTATGTACATTTATTTATGTTTTTTGTACATTTATGTACGTTTACATAAACGTACATAAAATTCCCTTTCTTTCCTCAAAACTTTTCAAAAGGACTTTAGAAACAAATGAACTGAACAGATCTCAACTAGGTAACAAAACACACATCCAATAATTTTAAATACTCTATCAAAAAGTATAAAGAAGGTAACAGTTATATCAGTAGAGATAACTGGTGTTGCTAAGTTAATATATGCCCTTACTTTTTAAAAAATACCTAAGCAGTATTTTTTACAATTTAAGATACTGTATATTCTTTTCATTTTTTAAACCTCTGCTTTTATGATCTATCAGACATAGAGAACATTGCATAAAACAACTGTGCAGCTAGCACATAAAAAGGAAAGCCCTCACAACCACCACTCTGTTGAATCTCTGCTGGGCTGCAGGAGCCCACAGTCAGTATTCCTTCATGTTGAGGCTTTCATACAGAGCAATTCTGGCTTGACATTTTATTGCCCAGGTTGCTTGACCACAAGAAGAAAAGAGCATTGATGTCGGAACCAGTATTCCATCCTTCATGAGATTCTTTTTCTCTTCTCTCTCTTCTTTTTTTTTTTTTTTTTTTTCTTGAGATGGCGTCTCACTCTGTCGTCCAGGCTGGAGTGTAGTGGCACGATCTCAGCTGACTACAACCTTCGCCTCTTGCAGGCTCAAACGATTCCCCTAACTCAGTCACCCGAGTAGCTGGGATTACAGGCAAGCACCACAATCCCAAGCTAACTTTTGTATTTTTAGTAGAGATGGGGTTTCGCCATGTCGGCCAGGCTGGTCTTGAACTCCTGACCTCAAGTGATCTGCCTGCTTCAGCCTCCCAAAGTGCTGGGATTACAGGTGTGAGTCACAGTGCCTGGCCTTTTCCCTCTTAATAATTGAATTATTATGTTGTCATTTTAGTTTTATATATGAGTCTTTTTAACCTGGTTTCTGAGAATCTCTTCCCATGAATTGGATATGATCTTGGCGCTGCCAAAATCATATTTCTAATTCCAAAAGATAAAAGTCAGAAGAAGTTGGCATGAGACAAAATCACCAAGATAATACTGCTGGTACTCCCTGGGGCAACACGTGCTCTGCCTTCCCGTGGGCTCGCACATACATGCCTTTTCCACAGAAATTTTGCTATTTCAATTTTGGAGCAGGCAGTTTGTCTACAAATTAAGGATGCAAAAAATGGCCTGAGGGAAAACTTGATTGGGCAGCACCCCACACACCTAGTCTTTAATCTTAATTTCAAAAGTATTACTGAAGCTGTGCTCCAAACCTGAGACGGGATGTTTGCTGTGGAGTCTGTCCAGGGCTCAGAGAGCTCTAAGAGATAGACACTAGATGCATAGTAGTCTCTGCCTCCTTCCCCCATCCTGCATGAAGGGGAGTTGGCCTCCTATTACCAAACGTAATCACCCAGATATCTCACTGGGTTTCTGACACTCTCAAACCCACACAACTGAACACAAGTTATAATTTTCCTTCTCAACAGAAACAAGATCAGATCCACACAGTCTATTCACTGAGATCCTTCCCAGATTTGAAAGACACAAAATGTACTAAGAGACACGTGTCAATCATTATATTACCTTGAACAAGAACAATTAGAGGCATCATGAAAATGCAGCTCTTTCGGTCTTCCATTTCAATGGGAGAAGCATGTCCCCTGTCACTAGATAAAATCTCACCAGAAATCATTCCTGATTTTCTTTTCACTTTGCATATAAAACAATTCTACAGTCACTTGGATGTATCACAGAAATGTAATCTGTTCAGTCGAAGGTATTAACTGACGCTTTAATGTTCATTGAAATGTAGGACAACCTCCTGGCTGCCTAAGGCTTGCATTGGCAGACTGTCTGATTTGGGAGATGGGGATGATGTGGTTGTCTTCTCCTCTTACCTCCTCCTGATTCTCTAGCATTGGTTTCCAACCAGTCAAGGGGATGGGGGAAAGGCAAGAAAACCAGATGGAAAAAGTTTTAATTAGCGAATGGGTGGTCCTGGGATTAACTCTGGTCTCTTTGGCCCCACATGTGTCAAAAATTTACTCTCTCTACCATAAGCTCTGCTTTGGACCCTTTGGTCCTTTCTGTGAGTTCTGACCACAGCTCCCCTGAGATGAGCTATGCTGTGCCTCCACTGGCCTCTTTCCCCATCAATGCTCAAGTGTGGAATGATCATCTAGGGTAGGCTGCCCGTCTTTTTGCCCTGCTGTTGGTAGTAGTGTAGTTAGATCCACCCTCTCACTCTGCTCTTTTATATTTTCAAAGTGAGAAAGGGATTTAAGCATCACAAACGTAGTTCTTCAATAATCGACTTTGAAGATTCCTTCACAGTCATACAACTTACATTCACTTTGGTGTCTGCCTCAGCTGAAACTTGTTTTAACACGCTGTTACATGTTCATTCAATCTTCCAATAGTCAACTTAACAAATATTTATTGAGAGCTAACTATGTGCCCAGCACTCTGCTAGGTGATATCAAATTAAACATGGTAACATGGTACCTTCCTTTCCTTGAAAATTTACAAAAATTTTACTCAGTCTTTGGAAGACAAAGGTATTGGAAGGATGGGTCAAAGTGTGTACATAAATAATTAAGTTCAATCTCTAAGTGCTACAGGAGAATCAACCATTTGCTGTAGGAGCACTGAGAAAGGAGGAATTCATTCTCAGGGATTAGTAGGGATGGTCTCCAGTAATTTCCCCATAACTGCATTATATTCAACAATAAGCTGTCTTGGGATGAAGGAGAAGAAAGGCTTGCCTTACATATAGAGAAATCGAAATTAAAGATTATTTGTAAAACAAGTTGAATTCTGATACTTTTTGTATACTGTATAGAGAAGATTCTAAAAAGTCAACCCCTCAGTTAAATTCCAACCAAGTAGATACCTTCTTAAAACCAGTTTTAAAAAGAGTCTATATGGCATAATGGAAAGAGCCTCCTGAATAAGATGCTCCTTAGCAGTCAGCTTCTCTAGGAGAAAGCATACCTTGGTCCTTGATACCTATGCTTTCATAGCACACCATGCTACCCAATCACACAGCAATGTAGCTGCCTCTGCTGATTTGCCTCCTATATCGAATTATAAGATACCTAGTGGAAGAGATTCTAATGCAGACTCTTGTATGTAGTAAGCATCAAGCAAAAGATTTTTGAATGAGTGGGTCTGTAATAATTTACCTGTCTTTGTATTTCCAAATCCCATGGTTTCTCAACTTGTAGATAAAAAGCTTTGTTAACAATGCTTAAAGACCAGCAAGAACAGTTTTTAAAAAGTAAACACATTTGTCAGACCATGTGTCTCAAGTTGAGTCCAGAAAATAGTCACTAAATATTAGCTGATCATTTAACATTTCTTCCCTCAGTAATTAACAAGCTAAGCTCAAATTCTAACATTTTGAGAAAAAACACAGGTTAGCCTAAAATATCAATTATAAACATGTTTTGGGGGATCTTGTTTTGTTATGTTTTAAGTTAAATGCATCAGCAATCAAATGGCAGGAAAGAAGATACATGTTCAAAATAAAATTTAACCATTATAAGGGGTTATCGTTTAGAGTCCATAAATCTCCTAATGTTTCACTTTTTCCTAAAACTTGAATTCTCTGCACCAGGGACCTCATTTATCCTTTTGTTGGACCATCTTTAGCTCTTCTAAGTCTCTATTCAACTCTCCTTAATTGTTCTAATCTTCATGTGTTTTTCTTCTACTTTTACTTTAATTACTTTAAGTCTTTTGACAACAAACCTTCAGCTATATCTATTCTGTTTGTAGTTTTTTATTAGTTCTCTAATTGTAACTCTTTGTCTTCAATTTGTTTCCAGTTCCATGCAGTCTTGTACTTTTTTCATTCTCAGCCTGATTTTTCTGTTCTTATCTTTGAGGGGTTTTTTAATTCATATTTTTTGTAAATCCTTAAATAATGAGATGCTTTCACAGAGAAGCTTCTATTTCTTGGGTCAAGTTGACTTCTAAAAATTTTTTAAATCTGTATTTTTCCTGCAGTAATTTTTTTCTTTTGTCCCCTGCCTGTTACTTTTTCCCTAATATATTTACTACAATTTAGCTACATAGACCACAGGCTTAGGTACTGTTTTTTGTTTAATTTGTGTATTGTTCATGCAAAGGGACTGATTGAGTGACTGAGCCAGGATCTGCTATTTGATCTCATGGACTCTGAATGGACTTCCCTTTACTCCCTTTCCACACTGTGGTTTTATGGTTCTATTTCTAATAGCCTCAGACCTTATTAGTTAGGTTTGGAGAAAAGTAAGTTTCAGTTGAGGTTGTGAGTAGTCTTGATTAGCAAAACTGAGCTCTTCTCTGTCTTCAGGGATTCTGTTGAATAGCCTGTCTCCCAGTTCTCTCTACTTAGTCTTGAGTTTGTCTTAATCCAGTGCAAGATAATTTCAAATTTAAATAATTCCTCAATTAAACATAAGTCCCTACAGAGAGTTCTATGAAGGTCAGCCTGGACTTTTGCTAATCACATTTTACCTTTCCTTTCTCACCAGCCACTTCCATTCTACAAAAGAAGTGGAAAATTTTGCCTTTGTGGGTTTTTTTTGTCTGTTTCTTTTTGTTTTGTTGCTTGTTTTGTTTTACCCCTTTGTTGAGGCCACAGCTCCGTGGAGGAAACTTTACCAGAATCTCCCACTCACCTCCTTTTCTGTCTCCCTCAGAAGATTTCATCTAAGATGACCTCTTTTGCCTTTTGTTTCACCTGATTTCTGGTTATTCCTGTATTAATGAATATTTGTTATTTTGGGGATCATCATGTCTTTTCTTCCTCCTCTTTCATTCCAACCAGAGGGTTTTCATATGGAAAATTCTTATTTTCCCTGACACTGAAGGGTAAAGGAAAAGGCAAAAAATAACTTTTTATCTTTCAAGCACATTTTCCCTTCTCCCATGGCTGCCCTCTTCTTCTGTCTCTCCATCTGCCTCCTGAGGAGTTAGATGTTTCAGAATTGTGTTTATTCACAGCCCTCTCCCCACACTTCCATCTCCACCCTGACCTGTATGCTAAATTGTCTCTCTGTGAAAAACTTAGGAGTTGCTCTGAGTGGCCCCAAGCAATGCCTTGCTAACTCTTGGAAACCCTGCTTACTCTTTTATAGACCACAAACTCTTACTTTGCATTGTTTAATGTGTGCTGGCATTTTTTTTTTTTTTTTTTTTTTTTTTTTGCCAGATTCTCTTTTTTCCTGCTAATTTTTATGTACATTTTTAGATTTGGGGAGAATTTTAAAATCTGGCTCTTCTTTATTATCTTAAATAAGAAGTAATTTATTCTGATCTTAACAGGCCATAGATGATGGATCCCACGTTCGCAAGAAAGACATTCCTGGGTTGTAAAACTGGCAAGATGTATTATAAAAGATTTATAGACATCTCAAAGGAGTGGAGAAAGAATTTACAGTTACAAGTTAAGTAAATGCTTTAAGAAAAGGGGTGTCAGGAGCCCAGACTCGGGAGTAAGGTTGTCTAAAATCTATTCAATCTGAAGGGAATATTAAGACTGACATGATTATCTAATTTGGCATCAACTATATAAGTATATTAAATGCAAGTCCCCAACTGCCTATCCTGTTCTCCTTCGTTAGTTTTATTTGTATGATTTGAGACACAACTGAATAGTCTTCAAGGCGTGAAAATAATAAAGTAGTCACAAAATAATTTCAGTTGTTGGTACAATTATACAGCATTTGTAGATAGCACCAAAGGGTGGGGAGAATAAGAACAAAGTCTCTGAAGCAAGAACATCAAAGTCCAAAAATGTCCTTTGAAAATCAATTTACTGCTTCAGATCATTACTTCAATATAACCAAATGTCCCCATTTTCTCACTTGTGATCTACCTGTGTAGACTACATGCTGCTCAGAAAATATGCAAACAATTGAAAATTGTTCCTTAGTGATAAAGTAGTTTTATTCTATAGCAAAGGGTTTGTGAGTCTTCTCAGGTTGTCATTCCTAAACATCTTTTTAATGCTCAATAAATTAGATATCCTTTTTTATATATTTTGAACTATGTTTTCATCTTATATTTATTTTAATCTCAAATATATGAGACTATACATATTTCTCAATTGTTTACACTACTAAACAGGAGCAAGTGGAATAATGAAAATATTTTGAATTATTTTTAGAATTCTCTTCTTGCTTGTATTTAAAGTTATCCGATATTTCAAAAATATATTTTGATTGACTTGCCTCAAAAAGAGTAATAGTGTTTCTGGCTCATTCAACCTGAATTTGATTTACCTCCCCACGGCAACCCATGATATATTTGTAATTACTCTCTTCATTGCTAGACCTTCCTTGGAGTAGATGTCCTGGTTTATATGTTTAACCCTAAAAGACTTTTCCTCCTGATATTTAATTTCATTTTGTCCAATTCAATGAACATTTTTATCTCCTGCTGTGTGTCAGCCATTCTATTAGACACCGAGGTGCCATGATCCGGCAGGATCCAGCTCATGATTGAGTAGGATTCAAATTAAAAATAGAGAGTGAGAAATAAAAATTGACGAACCAAAAACCAAACAATCTTACAACTGCTGTCATACACTTTAAAAGACGATTTTACATGGGTGAGTCACACTCAGATATAGTATCAGTCCTAAATCCTATTCCTTCTGCCTGGAACGCTGTTACCTACTGCCCTAGAAAATCCCACTCATCCTTTAAGCTCTAATCCAGGTATCACCTCCTCCAGCTAATCTTCTATGACATCCACTCCCACTCATGCTAAGTGGCTCATTAGATCCTCTGTCTTACCACTTATAACACTGAATAGTATTCATTTCTTTACTTGTCTCTATCTCCTACTGGACAATGAGCTCATCAGTGCCTCAATGACTGGAGCACAGTCTATCCTGATTTCCATGCACCTAACCTGTGGGCATGCAACGTAAAATAAGTTGAATGAACAAATGAATAGATGACTAAATATAATAACCATCATAGTTAACACGTATTGCTAATTTCTCTGTGCCACCCTCTATGCTAAGTGTTTTCATGTATTATTTTATTTAATCTAATTATTATTTTCCATTTACAGAGGAGAAAAACAGAAGCTATGGGAAGTTAAAAAACTAAGATTAAGCAACTATGTAATAATAGAGTTAGGATTTAAACACAATCAGTCTGACTTTGAAAACTGCTCTCTTAACTACATCATGAATGTCATTAGTTTTCAAATTGGTATTACGCAATTCAGGATGAGACTATCTTCATAAGCAGGTAAAACAAATTTCTACAAGATATAGTAATTTAGCCACAGTTCCAGCATAGGAGTAAAAATGGCAAAAGTTTAAATTGCCCCACAGGGAAACTGACAATACTAAATATCCCATGGGAACTAAAGTATACCATTGCCTGAAGGCAAGAATAGGCTTCAAGTCTAGGGACACCACAACTTAATATTCTCAAAATACCCATGCAGCTGGAGAATATCACTGACACAATTTAGCAATTATGTTTTATTTCTTAATAACTACAGTGCTAGTTCATTTTTAAATGAATATTTCCCTAATTCAATATCATAAACCTAATAATTCAATATAACAGGCATGTAGTGAATTTTTTTACTGAGTAATTAGGTTATTAAATGTGTACTCAGACTCTCCTCTTAGTTAAAAGCCCTCAGTTCAGACTCAAATCAAAGTAGTACAGGTAAACTCACACTCTGCCTCAATTTTACACTCATGAAAAGACTGATTATTTTGAGCCAAACCACTTAATAATCTTGCATTAAGAGCATCATTGCATAAGGCAAGTTTCTGGTCCACCTTTAAGAGCAGACAGTAAGACTGTACTTCTTTAGAAAAGAGGAGTTATTTGGCTGTTCAAATGTAGCAAAATTTCCCTCATTTCATGGTTTCATTCATGAGGTATTATTGATTCCAGAGCACTGACTTCTGTTTCTGATTGTGTCAACTTTAAGTCAGCCAAACTGCCCAACAGGGGCTGGCTTAGCCTTTTGTTGGTTTTCACAGTTTCACCTTCTTCTGAATGGCTCTCTGGTGCCTCACCTAGTTGGAACACATAGGCCTTCAGTGGGTTGGTGTTTTCAGAACAGTTAACAAGCTTCTCAAGCATGTATTAGAACCTCACTTCTCAAAACATGGTCCTAGACCAACACCACTGTCATCAAGGGGGAGCTTACTGGGGAACTAAACTGGGTTAAAAACATTCTTTGGAATAGATTTGTTAATATTATTAACACACAAGTCATCAAAACAACATTACACATTTTCATAAGTAACTTTAAAACACAAAAGTAAATTTTATTAGGAATGCTTCTGTTGATTAGAGGTATTTTTTAGTTTTTCCAATAAGTAACGTATTCATAGTAGACTATTACCTATGGCTAGCATGAAATAATGCACAGCACTGATTTTCCTTGTATTTTTCATTTTTATAGGCCTAAGTACAAAGAAACCTTAGTTACATAAAAAGACAAATGATAATGGGAGAAATTTTGTTTGTTTAGCAAATGTCATGCAGTTTTTTGTACTCCTTCACCAAAAATACAGTGACTTAAAATCAAAAATTACTTTTTATGATCAACCAGCTGAAAACTCAATTAGATCTTTCCCCAGTACTGTTGAAAACAAAGCATGGGAAACCAACTGACTGCAAAGGATTTGCTACACAATTAACTCAATTAATTAATACAGTCATTCATATTCTCGTTTTATGAGATATATCAAAATATCTTTGTCAAGTTAATTCTGACAAATTACCTGCCGCATGGATATTAGTTACACCCATTGTTCTTTCATTTAGAAGCACCTATTTAACTCTACATATGCAAAAAGAGTTAAGGAAGCAAGATATTATTAATTCCAATGCACTTTTCTTATTTTAACAACTGTAACATATTCTTTAAATTATTTATCAAAACACCAAATCTGCAGGTTTAGCCTTTTAATTACTATTACGTTTTTATTATAGATTTTTCACCTCTAATTATAAATGTAATTGGTCTATCACTTTTTCTCTTTCTGTCTTTGAATTTTTGCTATCTACATTATAGTAGCCTCAAAAAGAACTGAGTTTGGCCTAGCATGGGGGGTCATCCCTGTAATCCCAGCACTTTGGTATGCTGAGGCAGAAGTCTAAAACCAGGAGTTCAAAACCATCCTGGGCAACATAGCGAGACTCCGTTTCTATTAAAAATTTAAAATGTAGCCCAGCATGGTGGTGTGCACCTGTAGTCCTAGTTACTCAGGAAGCTAAGGCAGGAGAACAGTTTGAGCCCTGGAGTTCAAGGCTTCAGTGACCTATGATTGCACCACTGCACTCCAGCCTGGGTGACAGAGTGAAACCTTGTCTCAAAAAAAAAAAAAAAAAAAAAAAAAAACCACAAGAATTGATCAGTTTTTTTAGCCTTTTTTACTATTTTCATGGACAGTCTAATTTAGGGTAGTATTAGCATTGAAATAAAAATAAAATATAGAGACAAATCTCTAAATTTAAAGTTTTATTCGAGAATTGCTGAATTGCAATTAGGGGCATACACAGACCAGGTGATCTTCAATGTGTCCGAAGAAGACAGGAAAGGTTGGGGTTCTGTTAGAAAGAAAAATGCTACATACTATTTTGAAAGCAGGCTCATTGACACTAGAGAGGATTTTAGGAGCTGGCAAGCTCTGACTGGTGAGTAATGCTGGTATCACAGCAGGTTGTTTCAGCAGCTACTAGGTAAAACTGATTTGAGGTTTACCGTAGGCCATTTCAGCCACTGGGCTTGCAGAAAATTCAGTTATTGGAGCAGGTACTGTGTGACATTTTCCCTTAGCCCCTTGACTCTGATTTAGTTGGTTATGACAAGAATGACCCAATTTGTATAATCAACTTTCACACTTGAAAGTAGAACTAGGCTGAAAAATCATCTAAACTAGTACTTTTATAGAAGGGATAGTTTTGTTGCTATTTCAGATTATTTCATGCTCATTATCTTTTCATGTATTTTGTTTCTTTTCTATTTCTATTTCATTAGGAACCAATTGCAGCATTTTAATTTTTTCCAGAAATGTAACCATGTCATTTTGATTTTCAAATTAGTATGCAATTATTCATACTTGCTTATGATTTTTAAAATCGTTTTTATGTATGTGTATAGTTACATTTCATTTTTCACATTTTGTTTTTCTTTCTTCTACATTTTCTCAGTAGCCTTTTCTACAGGTTTATCTATCTTACCAATTTTTTTCAAAGAAACATGTGTGAGTTCTCATAATCAAATGTAAGGGGTAATAAGATAAAAGAAATTCCATTCACAAGAAGCAATTAAAAATCTAAAATGCTTATGAATTATTATTTTACAAATGTATTTGTATCTTATGAAGGAAATATAAATCTTTATTACTATAGAAATTATAATTAGCCCTGTTTCTGCATTGAAACACTAATATTATCAAAATATCAATTCTTCCTACATTCGTTTATAGCTTTAATTTGATTCCAATAAGAATGTCAACAATTTTTTTTGCAATAACTTTAAATACCCAAAAAGGATTTTGAGTTTTATCTGGAAGAATAATCAGACAAAAATAGCAAAGACACTTTTTTTTAAAGGAGAGAGGGATTTGCACATAGCAGTCACTTAAATTCATTATGAGACTAAAATATTTTTAAATGCATTGCTAGCATGAGAATATTTTGGCAAGTCAATCAACTTCTTAAAAATATTTGCAAAGATATCCATGAAAGTGACAGATATTCATTGTTTACTTAATTTGCATAGTTTCCCCTATAATTCTCAGCCACCTAGCAACTTGGTAGGGCCATGTTACTAAGTGATGAGAGTCAAGGCATACAAGGGTGACTGTGAGTTGTGCACTTACTCTCTTCCCTCACTCTACCATTAGGAGTACACAGATTCAGATGGCAACACCCACAGTAAGAACACCCTGAATCAATCATTATGTGGAGGATGAAAGATAAGACTACCCTAGAGAGTCACCCAATTCTCAATGAACACTGTGTAAGCTACAAATAAACCTTGGTTGTATTCATCTACTAAGATTCAGGGTTTAATTTGTTATCGCAGCATACACAGCCTATTCTGACTAGTAAAATAAAAATAATAATAATAATATTGGTACCTTTCAATTTTAAAGCCCTATTAGTCATCTTCATTAAGTCCTATAAAACAGTCAAGAGGGCTGTTATGAATAGCCCCCAAAACCTTGAAGATAGGAGAAATAAAATAGCCTCTGAAAATTAAACTAAAGAATTAACACTTAGTAAATCTGAGTAAAGACCTTGGATCAGAAACATAGAGCATAATTACTCACAGCAACTGAGCTTTCTAGGCTTGCAAGTTGTGTATCTTCCTCTTGTCCCCCAGGTCCCACGAGGGCAATGTGGAGTGAGCCAGGTGGATGCATCACACACAGTGAGTTAGTGTCACAGATGAGGAAGCTTGAGCTTAGGTAACCAAAATATTTTATAATGGGCACTAATCAAACTTGCGTGATCTCTGCTCTGAAAGAAATTGTCTTTATTATGCTGAAAAGTAAGTAAATCTTCTGTCTGTTGCAGGGGAGGCACTACTTTATCTTCCAAAGGTATTATCTATCCAAACACTTTTGAAATATAGTGTGGAACAAAAGGAGAGTTAATGCCTCTGCTCATAACAGGTGCAGATGCCAGAGACACCCACAGAGAACTATCTCTCAGCAGTCTTAAAAGCAAATAATTATTTCATTGTCTACCATACCTACTTTGGAGGGGTCCAGAACAATCTAGTCAGTCTATCCCGAGGTGGTTTAGAAGAAAAATTTAGAGGTCTTATCTCCATAAAGAAATGCCTTGGGATCCAGCCACCTATCTTTCAATCAACTTCTGTAAAATCATCGAATTATGAGAGAGAAAAGGAAATTAAATTCAAATTTAAGCTTTATCACTACTCAAATACCATTTTGATAGTCTCTTTTTGTTATTAACTCCCATCTCTAAAGATCCCCATATTTCACAGATATACCAATAGTTTTGGCAAAATTCTATGTTCGTTATTTTCTTACTTCCCTAGGGTAAATTTTCTCCTCATTTGGTTTAACCAGGGAGAAGAGGGCCTTTTTTCCATACTTACAAATGTAAGAAGTGAGAGCACTTGCAAACTCAAGCCAATGGCCAAGTAAGTTACCAAGTTCCCTGCAAAATCATTAAATGAAAACAGCAGCTGTCAGACTGGGTTCAACAAACACCTAAACTTTCAGTAAAAATTTGGCAAGCCACTCAAAGCACTGCTCATGGGTGGAACCAGAAGCTCATTAGATAGATTCGAGTACAATGGAATAAATGGAGTAATGGTCTATGTAAAGAAAACCAAATATATGTGTCATCTATGAATATGGAAACTCTTGAAGAGTGGAGAGTTATATGGTACTCTAATTAACATGTCAGGGTTCCACTGTATTAAAAGTTTTAAGACTATCTAGAGAATAGTGACAGCCACCAAGCAGTCCTTGAGTGTTAATAGTTCAGGACAAACTGAAGCATATTATTTAACAAAGAGAAATACGTTTATGTTCTTAAAAGTTGATTTTACATTTCATTTTAAAGGTACTCCAAAAAGTTAAACTTCCATTTGCTGTAGCCTTGTAGATAGGAAAGTTATCATAGTTATATGAAAAACTAGCAATAAAACATGAAATTTATAAAGATGAATGAGACTTAGAAATATCAGTGAGGCTATTGCCTCATACCTTTTAAAATTCTAACATCAACTCAAAATGTGCAGAAAATCCCTTGAGTAATGGGAGTAGCCTAAATGCCTGAACCAGTGTTAAAATATGCAGCCATTTTCTTTCTGCAGCCTACCTGATACAGTATAATTTGTTCTTGGAGCTATTTTCTGAAACACTATGAAGAGTTATGGATTTGCAAATAGATATTAAAGTTTCTACACTAATTACTTTCTACTGTCTCTCCCATTTGAAGTAAAAATTCTTTTAATATGCTTCAAGGCTGTTATTTTGAAATATAATTTTTAAAACACAAGAGTTTTAAACATCACAAGAAAAACGTGAAAATATGGAAATTGCTCATTCTCAACTAATACTAGAAAGAAAATGTTGAGAGTTTAAGCCGATTACAGGTCAAAACTAAAGAAATGAATTTAGCAGTTACCTACATAAACATGGGGTAGAAATTTTGAAGATAATATAATAATTTTTGCAAAGAAGGAGTTGAAAAACAAAAAGTGAGAGCTGTTGAGAGATAGGCAGGAAATCAATGTTTAAAAACAAACAAACTACCAACACAGAATATCAGTTAGTGGGAAAAAAAAAAAAAAAATCCCTAAAAAAGAAATCTGTTCCGTGGTAGTTCCTGAAGAATGTGCCACAAAGCAGAGTTTCACAAAATTATATTGGACATTTTTCTGAAAAGGATTTCATGGTTTAGGAAATGAGACAGAAGGATTTTTCAGGCCATTAATATGGTAACACGTGTTATAAATATCCAATAGGAAGAAAGAATACAGTACATCCCACACTGGTTAGGCCCCAGAACCCTCTAGACAGTACATCTAGCAAAGCAGGGTTCTGGGAAACTCTGCAGCAGAGAATCTAAGTTCCAAGTTCTATACAGCAGAATGAAGGACAGCAAGAAAGAAGGTAGGAATTAGGGAAAGGGAGTAGTTATAAAGTAGAGAGAAACGTTACCAGGAAAAGTGTCTATTGTAGTAGGCTGTATGGTAGCCTCTTGAATGATATGTCTACCCAGAACTTGACAGTGTGACCTTATTTGGAAATCAGAGTCTTTGCAGGATGTGACTAAGTTAAGGATCTCAAGATGAGGTCGTTCGGGATTAGTGTGGGCCCCACATCCAATGACAAGTGTCCTTATAAGAAAAGAGAAAGGTAGAACTCGTAGAGGAGAGGGCAGCCTGAAGACAGAGATGGAGATTGGAGGGATGCATTTGTAATCCAGGGAGCTCCAAGGATTCCTGGCAGCCAGCGGAAGCCAAGAGAGAAACACGGAACAGATTCTCCTTCAGAGCCTCCAGAGGGAACCAATCCTGCAGACACACTAATTTCGAACTTCTGACCTCCAGAACTGGGAGATAATGAGTTTCTGTTGTTTTATAACCACCCGGTTTGCAGTAATCTGTTACAACAGCACTAGGAAACTAAAGCTCCTATATTAAGGAAAAAAAAAAAAAGTTCCAGAAACAGAAGATAGAGATAGAGGTAAACTGATGAGAAAAAAAGAGATATCGAGACACAGTGTTAGATAAAGAAGAAAGAAGATGGAAATAAATTGGGAAGAGGGAGGAAAAAGGAATGAGGATCAGGAGTTCATTAGGCATTATCAGAAGCTCTTTGAAGGAATCAGCAGAGGAAACTAGGAGTAACAGCTGTCCTCTTCCCTTTTTCTCTTCTCATGCCTCTCAGTAGAAATGGGTAATACTTGTTTTCTTAACAAACTTTATTAATGCATCTAAGATCTTCTGCTCCATTTTAATTCTCTAAAGCACACGCTGACTATTTACTCTACACAGTGATATGAGCTCTGTATTAAGATAGTAAGAGTCAAGGGAAAAAAGCCTTTCTCTGTCACTTTCCATCTCTCTTTCCTGCATCAGGCCTTCAAGAAGCAAAAAAAAAAAAAAAAAAATCTCAATCATATGGTGTTCACCTGAGTGGTATACCAACTTGAGGTGAGCTAATCATGGGTTTGCTTCCATGAAATGCTTTATTATTAAAACAACCAAGCACAATAGGTACAATTATATTTTAAAATTACTTTCAAAGTACACAAAATAAATAAACTTTCATGTACCTAATTGCTTAATTCCCACCATGACCAATTTGTATATAAAAGCAGTTTTGTTATAAAAAGTAACATGCTGTGAACCTAAAACTACTCTTTAAAAAAGTTTTTTTAAGTAACTATGTCATTATAGCCATTTTGGAACACATTAAAGCACAAAAACAAAATATTAAAATCACTTTTTTCAAACCATATGTATATAAACAGAGTATAAATACAAATATTTCTGAAGCTTTCAAATTCCACATGACTCCCAAAGAGGTTTAAACTTACTCTACTCTTTTGATTCTTTACAGAGAATTAAGCAAACCAGTGTCTCCAGCTGATTGTCAAGCATTTTATAGTTGCTCAGAGAACCAGCGACAGAAACAACTTTTTAAAAATATGTTTATTATTAATTTTGTGTTTTAAAGGTTACACATGCTCACTGCAAAATATATATATATAAAACATAACAGTAGAGAGAAATAATAGAAATAATAGAAGTCACCTGTTCTTTCATTACTATTAGATGGTCACCATTGACATTTTTATCTATCTATATCCTTTTTAAAACCATCATAACATTTAAAACCATTATATTATAAACATTTTCCATGCATTAAGAACTTTCAAAAACCATAATAAATGTTTCATAATAGTCCATCTTATGGTTAATATATAATACCCTCAAGCATATCTATAATGTTAAACATTTAGGTTCTCTCTGGTGAAACTGGACGAAATGAGTCAATGTGTATGAACTGCTTCAATGTTACTAATTTGAATTGCCAAAATTATTTCCAAAAAGATGGTATCAATATAAATTCCCATCGGACCCTGTAAAGGCCTGCTGCACCACAAACTCAGCAACACTGGGAAAACCGATCTTTATCCAATGTTCAAAAAGTAAATTTCACCATGTCTGTGATTTGCATTTGTTTATCAGTGAGGTTAACTTTTTAAAATAGCTATCATCAATTTGCTTCTCTTCTTTAGTGAATTGCCTCTTTTTATACAAAATATAGATTTTTAATTATGAAAAATTAAGGAAAAGTTGTTTGATCACACTGTGCATATTTGTGGCCTTATTTTCTTTTCACGCTTTTTTTTTCTGAAGCGCAAAGGCAAAATATGAGCAGTGTTGTCTCATTTTTCTTTGTATCTTCTTGTATCTTCTTTTTCCATCAATGGAAAACCAAACCCATGTAAAAACTGGTCCAGATCCTTTTGAAACATGATGCTCATAACAAATTTTTCAAATGAAGTAATTTATTATATTCATATGCATGATGGGAATTATTTACAGAATGGTGGTCATAGCTTGTAAGAATCTCTCAAACTATAATATTATCACATCTGAGGTTGATGATGCAAATCAGTTAATTCTACACCTTACTCCCACCACACCCCTCCACTGTGCTGAATATCTTCCATTTCCTCCTTTAAATCCTTCTCCATACAGCTTTCTGGCCCCAAGAGGCTGACTGGTATGGACAAGGTCAACAGGTTTCCATGTCCTCTGACTTCTTGTTGAATTCAGTCAATGGGGAGGAGGGAAGATGGTAAGTCTGGTTATCTATTGCCCTGGCTATAGCCCCTCAAGGTTACAATGTGGCTCAAGACTGCCATCTCTACATAAGTCTCCTGCTGGATTCCTCCCCTAATTCCTTTCACATGAAAAATGATAAAACTCCTTTACCATTTTTACTCCTGGAAATCAGGAGTCTTTGCTGGATGTGACTAATTATTCATTATCTATGTGGTTTCCCTACACTCTATCTGGTTATTATCTATGTGGTTTCCCTATGCTCTGTCCAACCCTTTGGAAATAGTCTCTTGATAAATAAAACCTCGTCAGTTTATTCTAATTTACCCCTCTGTGTTCATTTCAAGTTGGGACCTTACTGCTTTATCTCCTAATATAGATATTAGATAACAGGAACAATAATTACCTTCTAAATGATTATCTTCTAAAACTAAAATAAGTTTCCTATTAGAGACTTCTTATTACTAAAGTCAACACCTTTAACTTCAAACTCATTGGTCTTTATAAACTTTTATTTTAAGTTCAGGGTACATCTGCTGGTTTGTTATATAGCTAAATTGTGTCACAGGGGGTTGTTGTACAGATTATTGCATCATCCAGGTATTAAGCCTAGTACTAATTAGTTACTTTTTCTGATCGTCTCCTTCACCCCACCTTCCACCCACAGGCAGTCCCCAGTGTCTACTGTTCCCCTTTGAGTCCGTATGTTCTCATCATTTAGCTCCCACTTACAAGTGAAAACACATAGTCTTTGGTTTTCTGTTCCTGCATTAGTTTGCTAAAGTTAATGGCCTCCAGTTCCATTCCTGCAAAGAACATGATCTCATTCTTTTTATGGCTGCATAGTATTCCATGGTGTATATGTACCACATTTTCTTTATCCAGTCTACCACTGATGGACGTTTAGGTTGATTAAATGTCTTGGCTATTGTAAATAGTGCTACAGTGAACATATGCATGCACATGTCCTTATAGTAGGATGATTTATATTCTTTTAGATATAGAACCAGTAATGTGATTGATGGGTCAAATGGTAGTTCTTTCTGTTTTTAGCTCTTTTAGAAATAATCACACTGCTTTTCACAATGGTTAAATTAATTTACACTCCCACCAACTGTGTTCCCTTTTCTCCACAATCTCACTAGCATGTTATTATTATTTTTGTTTTGGGTTTCTAGTAATAGCCTTTCTGACTGCTATGAGATGGTATCTTATTGCAGTTTTGATTTGCGTTTCTCTAATGATCAGTCACGTTAAACATTCTTTCATGTGTTTGTTGGCTGCATGTATGTCTTCTTTTGAGAAGTGTCTGTTCATGTCTTTTGCCCACTTTTTAATGGGGTTGTTTGGTTCTTTTCTTGTAAATTTGTTTAAGTTCCTTACACATGCTGGATATTAGACCTTTGTCAGATGCATAGTTTATAAATTTTCCTCCCCTTCCATACATTGTCTGTTTGCTCTATTAATAGTTTCTTTACTGTGCAGAAGCTCTTAAGTGTAATTAGATACCATTTGTCAATTTTTGCTTTTGTTGCAATTGCTTTTGATGTGTTTGTCATAAAATCTTTGCCAGTTCTTATGTCCAGAATATTATTGCTCACTGCCGTATTTTACCCATCTCAAATGTATGTACAGCTGGCAGCAGATCCGAAAGACATAACGCTTCGCCAGATGAGTATCTCATGACCTTACTATAATATGAAGTTTCTTTTGAAGATAGGAAATGTAGATTACAGTGTAAGTTCTAGATAGACCAGCAGAAGCAGACAATTACCAGTTTTATGAGGAGTAACATAATGAGTACTGCTATGGTTTGGATAAGGTTTGTTTGACCCTACCAAGTCACATGTTATAATTTGATCCCTAGTATTAGAGGTGGGGCCTGGTGAGAGGTGTTTGGATCATGGGAGTAAATCCCTGATAAATGGCTTAGTGCCATTCTCCAGGGAGTCAGTGAGTTCTCACTCTGAGCTCTCCTGAGAACTGATTGCTGAAAAAAGCCTGGCGCTTCCTCCTCTTTCTCTCATGCCTCCTCTCTCCCCATGTGATCTGCATACATGGGCTCCCCTTCAGCTTCTGTCATGAGTGGAAGCTTCCTGGGCCCTCACCAGACACAGATGCCAGCACCATGCTTCTTGTACAAACTGCAGAACCATGATCCAAATAAACTTCTTTTCTTTATAAATTACCCAGTCTCTAGTATTCTTTTACAGCAACACAAACAGACAAAGAAAGACATTCCCAAAAATGAAAAATGTGAGGTCATGGTGACAACCAGAAACAACTACAAATTTTATATATTGCTAAAAGGAATTGCTATTGTATTTCTGGCTGCCAATGGCTATCCATAAATTTGCCTATATACTTCATATGAGGTAATTATGTAATATGTGATTTTTGTTTCACTAAGGTCCTTAGCATAGATTTATATTTGACCTTTTTTTTTTTTTTTTTTTTTTTGAGACAGAGTCTTGCTCTGTCGCCCAGACTGGAGTGCAGTAGTGCAGTCTCAGCTTCCTACAACTCCACCTCCCAGGTTCATGTGATTCTCATGCCTCCCCCTGCCAAACAGCTGGGATTACAGGCACGTACCACCAGGCACGGTTAATTTTTGTGTGTTTTCAGTAGAGACAGGGTTTCCCATGTTAGCCAGGCTGGTCTTGAACTGTTGACCTCAGGTGATCCATCCTCCTGAGCCTCTCAAAGTGCTGGGATTACAGGTGTGAGCCACCATGCCTGGTCTTGACCCATACTTTCTGCTGCTTAAATTTCTTAATATACCTATGCATTTATCCTATGGTTTGGCTATCCCAAATACTACTGGAAAATGGAATATATACCACTGACAGTGTTCTATAAAACATTATTTGGCAAAATTCATAAAAACTTTTGCAGATGAATGGACCACAATTTCTGCTATTCCTACCACCCATACCTCTTTGTAAAGCTCAAATGGCCTTTCACCAAAACGCCTTTCATTAGGTGAGAATCCAGGTAAAATTCAAGTCATGCAATAAGGTGACAAATTTATCCCTGTCCACCAGAAATCCACTGTCAGCCAGTAATCCCAGATTGCCATTGATATGGTTTGGATTTGTGTCCCCACACAAATCTCATGTAGAATTGGAGGAGGGGCCTGGTGGAAGGTGATTGGATCATGGCAATGGATTTTCCTCTTGCCATTCTCATAATAGTGAGTTCGTTCTCACGAGATCTCCCCATTTAAAACTGTGTAGCACCTCCCCCTTCTCTCTCTCTCTCCCCTCCTCTGCCATGGTAAGACGTGCTTGCTTCCTCTTCGCCTTCTACCATGATTGTAAGTTTCCTGAAGCCTCCCAGTCATGCTTCCTGTTAAGCCTACAGAACTGTGAGTCAATTAAACCTCTTTTCTTCATAAATTACCCAGTGTCAGGTAGTTCTTTATAGCAGTATGAATATGGACTTATACAGCCATCATCCAGGTCCTCATCAAAATTCAATCTCTAGTTATAGGTTATTAAGAAATCAACTGAGAGAAATATTGAGAAAATATCACCGAAGAATATTCAGTCTAAAAGTTTAAAATGCATGCTAACTTGGTCTCAACTACTGAACTTATTTTTCATTCATTCAATTAGCAACTAATCTTTACTCAGTGTCTGTCAGGTGCAGAGCAGTGTTCTAGGCATGGACTGAAAATGAGTGGAAAGTCAAGTAAACACAGTTCTTAGGGGTTATTGTCCCCCTGCTGCTTTTACCTATTTGTTTTCTCAAATGGACTTCAGAAATATTTTTGTACTAGTGCAAGAATGGGCAGACATGTTAAGAAAAAATTATAAATAGCTCAGAAACACATTTTGTTACATGTAAAAATTTTGCAGATAGGAGTGTTATCAGAAATTCACAGAGATGAAAAAATTATGAAGTAATTGGCCTTGGAATACTTTATGAGTAATTTTTTGAAAAAAAACCTGTTATTTCTTCAACTCAACACCATTCAGTAAAATAGAGTAAGTTCCAAAATGAAACATAGAAAACTTTAAAGAGAATACAATAGTTTTCAACCTTTTAGAAGGAGTTTTCACCAAGTCGAGGGAAAAAAAAAAAAAAAAAACACCTAGAAGGTCGGGTGCAGGGCTCATGCCTGTAATCTCAGCACTTTGGGAGCCTGAGGCAGATGGATAACAAGGTCAGGAGTTCAAGACCAGCCTGGCCAATAGGGTGAATCCCCGTCTCTACTAAAAATACAAAAATCAGCCGGGCATGGTGGCAGACGCCTGTAGTCCCAGATACTCGGGAGGCTGGGTAAAGAGAATTGCTTGAACTTGGGAGGCGAAGGTTGCAGTGAGCTGAGATTGGGCCACAGCACTCCAGCCTGGGTGATAGAGCAACAACACTCTGTCACAAAAAATAAAAATAATAAAAATAAAAGTTATCTGTTAAAGAACAGATTATGAAATGTTTTTGTACCAAGTGTTTAACAGTCTATTCATGTAAGTGACCTACAAATTAATGAGAGAAATGCAAAGACAAGGAACACTCAACAGTCACAGGACATAAACAAACAACAAAATAAGATAAAAACAACAAAGTAAAATAGTATCTTGTGGACGGTTTGGCAATATGTATCAAAATGATAAAGTATCCACTAACTAAAGGTTAACTTGATGAAATAATGTTAAAACCAGCAAAGACTAATGTATATATCTGCAGAAGTCTGAAAATTGTCTAAATGATCAGCAGTACAGGAATAGTTAAGTAAACTATGGAACCTGCTCTCAATAATTATCCCACTATTCCATACAATGGCTTAAGAAGTCTACGTAATAACATAAAAAAAATCATCATTAGTTGAAGAAAGCTATTTAACACTTATGTAACATGATTACAATTATATAAAGAAGAAATTATGCATAGAAGAAAAAACTGACTGAGAAGAAATATATTTAAGCAGAAACTAGGCATTTGGCCAAGACTAATGTCTAATTTGTAGATGACTTCCTAATTTATAAATTTTTTTCTAAGCACTTAACATTTGAATTATGAAAGATTCCAAATAAATATATCAAATAAGTGTTCAGCAGTCTCTTCTATTTAATTTTTTTGGAAAACAACATCTGCAAAGATGTGTTACCTTCAGACTGAACTGTCAAAAGATAAAATTTTATAAATTAATTCTTATACACCAGTCAAACTTACATTCATCATAACTCATCAATACTGCAGAATTTCTGGTCTTATTTCAATACCTCATAGATTTACAATCTTTGCCTGCTGAAACTTGTGATTAAACACTGAAGTTTAAAGATATTTTGGGGAAAGCACAAATGTTTCTTAAATGTTTATCTTTAAAGGATGATATTAGCATAAACAATCTATTTAAATGTTATGACACCTAATGCAGGCACCCACTCATAGCATTATAAAGTCATGACTTAAACAGAAAATCCTGCCATTGATGTTTAAACCACATACACTTCATGAACAAGTTGCAAGCTTTCAGATTGTAACTGCAGATTTTACAAAACTTGCTAAGCCCTCCTGGTCTAAACATTAACTAAATTTTGATATGTTATATTTTTGTTTCCATTCAGTTCAAAATACTTTTAAATTTCCATTTTTATTTCTTCTTTCACCCATGGGTTAAATAGAAGTTTAATTTTGAAATATGTGTACAAGTTTCCCTGATTTTTGTTGTTGTTGCAGAGGTGTAATCAAATTCCGCAGTGGTCACAGAACATACTTATGATTTCAATAGTTTTTAAATTGAGCCATGTTTTGTGGCCCAGAATACAGCCTATCCTGAAGAATTTTACATGTGCACCTGAAAAGAAAATGCATTCTGTAGTTACTCAGTATGTACATCAATTAGATTGAGCTGTTTGATAATGTTGATCAGGCCTTTTTTAACCTTGCTGATTTTCTGTCTAGTTGGTCCATTATTTTTTAAGAATAAAGTAACTAAATCTCCAATGATTGTTCTTAAATTACCTTTTTCTTGTCTTAATTTTCTCACATTTTGTTTCAAGTATGGCTATTATTAGTCATATATACATCTATAATTGTTATACCTTCACAATTGTATTTCGGATTTCATAATTACACAATCTCCTTCCTTGCCTTTAGTAAAATTTCTTATTGTAAAGTCTGTTTTATCTGACATTAAGATAACCACTCCATCTCTCTTATGGTTACTTTATGCACGGTATATCTTTTTCCATCCTTTGACTTCCAACATATTCATGTCCTTGAATCCAAGATGTGTCTCTTACATACAGCATGTGTCTTGTATTTTTATCCAATCTCACAATCTTTGTGTCTTAAGTAATGTGTTTGATCCATTCACATTTAATATAATTATTACTGTGTTTGGATTTATGCCTGCATTTGTCTATTTGATTTATATATGTCTTGTGTCTTTTTTCAACATTGTTCATTTAGTGCCTAACTTATAGGCACTATACATATATATATATATAAAAACACACACACACGTTCACAAAATTAGGCACTAGATGTATATACACGTGTATATACATGTATATGTGTGTATGCTTGTATATGTATAACCATTTTAATTCCTCTGCGTTTTTTTTTTTTTTTTTTTTTTTACTGTATTTTTAGCTATTTTCTTAGTGGTCACTCCAGCAATTCAAAATAAATTTTAACTTATCATAATTTCTTTCAAAATAATACTGACTTAATTCCAGTAAAATATAGAGCCTTTGCTCCAATATATCTCCTTTTCCTCTCCACTCTTTTGTGCCAATATTGTTATGTATATTATCTCTATATATGTTATGAACTCAACAATACAGTGTTATCATTAGTGTTTTGTGCAATCTTATGTCTTTTGAATGAGTTCAAAAAAAATGAGTAAAAATATTATTACAATATTATTAGAAGCTTTTATATTTATCCATATAATTACCATTCACTTCTCATTTCCCTGGTGAATTTCTCTGGTGGTTACTCTCTGGTGCCACTTTCTTTCAGACTAAAAGATTTTCTTTAATTATAAAAAGGAAATTGTGGAGCTGAAAAGTAAAATAAAAATCAAAAACATTTGTTTAGTATTTTTTATAAGACATTTCTGTGGACAATTAATTCTCTCCACCTTTTTTATTTTTCATTTTCTTTTTCAGCTATTGTTTTTTGAAATATTATTTCTGTCTCTTTATCACCTCTCTTTCTGGGATTCTCATTATGTGTGTACTTTATGTTGCCCCATTTTTTTCTTAGGCTCTGTTCATTTTCTTCAATTACTTCTGTCTCTGTTTTTCAGATTGGATAACTTTAATTAACCTCTCTTCTGACTTGTTAAATCTCCTATGAAATGCCTTTAGTAAAATTTTCATTTCACTTATTGTACTTTTCATCTCCAGGATTTCTGTTTTTGTTGTGTTTTGTTTTGTTTTGAGACAGAGTCTCCCTCTGTCACCCAGGCTGGAGTGCAGTGGCACGATCTCGTCTCACTGCAAGTTCCGCCTCCCGGGTTCACGCCATTCTCCTGCCTCAGCCTCCGGAGTAGCTGGGGCTACAGGTGCCTACCACCACACCCGGCTAATTTTTTGTATTTTTAGTAGAGATGGGGTTTCACCATGTTAGCCAGGATGGTCTCGATCTCCTGACCTCGTGATCCGCCCACCTCGGCCTCCCAAAGTGCTGGGATTACAGGCGTGAGCCACCGCACCCAGCCAGGATTTCTGGTTTTTAACATAATTTGTACGTCCTCGTATTTTTTGTTTATTGAGTTATTATCATCATACATTAATTTCATTCTATAAGCATGATTTTGTTTACATACTTGAATATTATCATCATACTTGCTTTAAAGTGTTTCTCAGCTAAATGCAAAATCTGGAGAAATCCAGAGATTTTCAATTAACTGGTTTTTTCCTGGGCATAGGTCACACTTGTTTTCTTGCATATCTTGTAATTTTTTATTGAATAATAAACATTTTAGATAATACACTGTAGAAACTCTGGACTTTTGTTTACTCTCTGAGGCTTATTGTTGTGTTGTTGATTGTTTAATAACTAGATTAAATCTGTGAAATGTGTCTCAGTCATAACGTCTCTGCTCATTCTTTTTTTTTTTTTTTCTTGCTTTTATGGCCAAGCCTGGTTTTCCAGAAATCACTGATGTATTTACATAGCTTAGTGTTCATGCAAAGATTTTTCACAGGTTGTGCTCAGAAACCTCAGGCCAGCAAGGCTTCCACTCTGCTGATGGATCTGTGTGTCGCCTGGAGAACAGATTCAAAGTGCGTGCCATTTTCAAGCCTTCCTCAGTGTTTACTTCCCACCAAAATCTTTTGAGTCCTCTCTATGTACGTGCTTAAGGCCTGTCAGCCAGGAATGTGTGGGTGGCTTGAGCCCATTTCTGTCTCTGCTGCACACGCACAGAGCCTTTAGTCAATCCGGGATACGTGGAGAGCTTATCATACCCTATGACTGTTTCACTCCCGGCAAATCCTTGTCAAATCCCCAGCTAGTTCATCAGTCCATTGTTTACCCTAAATAGGACCCCAACCTCAAGCTGACAGTGCTGCTGCTCCTTCCTCTTCACTTGGGTATCAATGCTTTTAACTCAGGACTTTATAACCACCACAGAAGAATTTATTTGAGAACGTAACCTACATTGTAAAGTTAATTCAAAGTAGTTCATTAACAACTTAAGCAAAGTGTCTTAGTTTATTGCCTGCTGCTTATTACATAATACCTGAAACTGTGTAATTTTTAAAGAAAGGAACTGATTTCTTACAGTTACGGAGGCTGAGAAGTCAAAGGTTGAGAGGTCACTTCTTGTAGGGCCTTCTTGATGGTGGAGACTCTGCAGTCCCAAGGTGGTGCAAGGTATCACGTGGTGAGGAGGCTGAGTGTGCTGTCTCAGGTCTCTCTTTCTTTTCTTATAAAGCCACTAGTCCCACTCCCATAATAACTCATTAATCCCTTAGTTCATTAGTCCATTAATTCATATATTAATGAATAGATTAATTTATTCATGAACTCAAAGTCTCTTAAAGACCCCGCTTTTCCATACTGCCACGTTGGGGATTAAGTTTCAGCATGTGTTTTGGAGGGGACAAATATTCAAACCATAGTGCAAGACTATAACTACAGAATTTTTAAAAAAAAATAATGTAAAGTTATCTTCTATAATGGAATGATATGGAATATGTAGCAACTGTTAAAAAATGGACGCTGGATTCAGAATGCCTGGATTTTCACCCCATCTCTACCATTCCTAGCCTTGAAAAAAGTATTCAACTACAAAATGGGACTGCCAGCAATAGTGCCTAAAAGGTTGAGGGAAGATTAAATGAAATAATACATCTAAAGCATTTGGCACAGTACCTGGGATGTAGTAAGTACTCACTAGAGCTTATGAAGCTTTTGGTCATGAATGACTTGAGTCATATTACTTGCCTGGTCCTGATCTTGTTCTCCTTAGGTAATTCCAGCAGGTTCCAGCCTGTGTTAACTTTTCGGTGTTGGGGGCTTTTGTTTTCTTCAAGCTAATTGCCACCATGCAGGTCATTTTTCTGATGCCGGTGTTGATACAACAATTGCAAAAAATAATAGTAATAAATAATAAGTATTATTGTCTACAATTGCTCAAAGTTTAGTGAAAAGAGTAAGGGTTTAGTGCCTCATCTATACATAGTTTATCAGTGTATTTCTACCACTTTTAGAGTAACATTTATTTTCTCTTTCTAGATACTTTTGCACCAATGTGCACAACCCAGAAACTATAGTAGTTGGGGCTGCCCAATAGAAACTCTTGGAATGTTTGTGAACATCTTCTGGGGTATGCTACTGCAGAAGGAGTGGTTCTGAAGTGAATAAACTCTTGTTTGTGCTGAGGGAATCCTCTGACACTTTCCTCCATTCTTTTATGGTTATTTCCTATCTCTTGAAACAAGTATTTACTGTCTCTGGATCCATTTTCTCTAGGAGTTGAGCCTTCTAACACAGGGCTTTGTTATTTAGCTGTTTCATATTTAGTATATGTGTGTTTACTTATATTTGTTAGTGGTATTCAACCACTTACCATAATACTGGGTGGTGAAGTAAAAAAGAAAAGCATGGCTATTCCAAATTTTAAATCTAATTATTTGGAGGTATTTATTCATAGGAGTTTCTCTTTTAGAATCTACGCCAATTGAATTAAGTAAATGTCTTCTATGTGCTCTTGTGGAGTTTACAATGAAACACAGATGCTGTTAATGATAATAATAGGTTATATTTGTGCGGTGATTGCATGTGCCAGGTATTATTCTAAGAGCCTTGTGTATATTATCTTATTTAAATTCACAACAACCTTATACCTTTGATACCATTATTATAACAGTTTTACGATTGAGAGAATTATGGCTCAGGGAGATTAACTAGCTTGCTTAAGGGCAGAAATAGTATGAAATAAAACAAGTTTGACTCCAGAGCCTTAGCTCTTCACTGCCAAGGTGTACTCCGTTCCATAATAACGGTTAACATTTACAGAGTGCTTACTATCTACCAAACACTCTTCTAAATATCATACACGTATAGCTCCTTTAATCCCAACCGTAGCCCTAAAAGTTAAAATATTTTCATCCCAATTTTGGAGAAGAGAAAAATTAGGACAGAAAAATTACATAATTCTACAAGGTTACATGATAGTAATTGGTGGATCCAGACTTTCAAGAAAATATATAAAATTTGATAGTACAGAAGTACCTTTCAACTCCTGATTTTTGTACATAGTGGTTTTAGGTAAGGAAGTTTCATGAGAAGCTTTCCAATTGCTTTCTCCTACCAAACTGCCAAAGGATCTCATAGAGTAGTGGAAGGGGGAACCGAAGAGGGTTTTTATCTCGGGTGTTATCTCCTATCCACATCATAAATTATCCAGGAAGATGCCACTTATTTATTACTGCTTTGCAAGCATAGGGTAGCAAAAGCAAAGTGAACCGAAGGACCTTCTTTATTAACTTTGGATCTTGAAAAGACAACTGAGTGAAAGCAACTCAATGAAGTATAAAAGAAAAAAAAAATTACATTTTTTATTAAAAAGGAAATTATTTTGGTCAACTGAGCTATTTATTTATGCATTTATTCACAAATACTTAATGTAATCACAAAAGCATTAATTACTGAGTGCGACTACCAAATCAAAATACAAACCTATCCAAAAACAAAATGCCAAAACTTTCTTCTATAAGGATTTTAAAATGTAATGAAAAACTGTACACCAGTGGCAATCTAATTATCTTATTCTCTTCCAGTAAAGTTTACAAAGAGTAACAATGAACTGTGATAAAGATTAAAGATTCCAGTGCTTCCTTCTAAAATTGAATTATTCAGCTTTATCACTTGAAACTGTAGAGTATAATGGTTTAAGTCATATAATACTTTTAAAGTACAAGCTTTAAAAGTGAATTTTTTTTTTCTTTTTCTATGGTAGTACTGATACTTCAAAACCTAGGAGGTTATCTATGATAGGTTTTCAGCCTTATTCAGAAAAGAAAACATGTTATTTAAGTTTTCTTTATCCGCATTTAGTATTAGTATCAAAATAAGTAAATATAAATGAATTTAGAGAAAAATACATATGGACCCATGTTAATATCCATAAAATGTTTAAAACCACATCTGCATAAGCTAAAATTTTACATATTTAGAACAATATCCTAAGTAGCCATGGAAAAGTATTCAGGGATAAACGCAGCTTTAAATACTCTAAGAAAGAGTTTAAAAAGCTAATACTGGCTACAATCACTTGTATAAATCTTCCCAGAAAGCTAAAAATAGGAATGTGTTAAACAGAATGCACAGAGACATTCAGAATAGCTTACCAAGCTTTCCTAGCTAGGAAAATGTGGCTTTCGCATACATCATTCAATAAAAAACAGATGGAGAAAAAAATTTTGCCAGAAAGAAAGGAAAGACATACATCATGTTATAATTATGAGCTTCAGATAAACAAAGGGAGGGAGAAGAATATTTTAAAACAAAAGGACAAAGTTTCTTCCATAAAAGCTATCTCTATTGAGTAGGGGAAACTAAGGATAAAATGATATCTTCTCAAAAACATAAGTGACCCTAGAATGGACACTTTGTATCATCCAGAACCCAGCCCACTTCTTTAGCTTATAATATCCCAAATCCTTTGCCATTTCTGGTACTTATGGTTCAAGGGTCTCACCCAGGCTCTGGGAATGAATCATGTGATTCAAATTGGGGCAGTCCCTTTAGCCTCATGATCAGGTCAGGGCATGTCAAAGATAGGCATGGACATGTAGTCCAAATTGGTCCAATTTAGACTAAATCCTAGGGTTTGTACAGAAACTACCTGAAAGAGATACACTCCTTTTCTTTGGAGTAAACATAGGTGACTACAGGTCTAAAGCTGCTAAAGTCATACTGACACCACATAGAATGAAAATACTATGCAGAAAAATAGACTGAAGAGATAGACAGCTGCTGATAACATGTCAGCTCCTTGATCAAACTGTTCCTGAAGCAGATCCTCTTCTGGAATTTTTAGTGAAGTCATACGAGCCAATAAACTCCCCTTTTATGCTAAGCCAATGTATCTATTGATTCTAGAAAAGTTCTTAATAATCAGACTCCACTCTCAGGAACAAAACTGAATAAACAAAACCTAGAGCCACTGCAGCTACAGAGTAGCTTCTTCATATCATTGTCAAGAACTCTGTGAAGTAAGTGTTACTACATTCCTATTTAACAGATGAAGTTAAATGGCTTGCCCAAGAATATACAGCTGATATTTAGTAGCATTCAGGTCTTCTGAATTCAAATTCCATGCTTTTTCCACTTCTCCTCTTCAAATCTCAAGTAAAAGGACGATGAGGGGCTCAGTGGCATGTCAAGTGGTACAAAAAGATAATTTAAGTGCAGTTTATCCTCCTAGAGCTTCAATTATATTCAAATATCTAAGCGAAAGGTCATAAGTTAGTAATATAAATTATAAATAGGTCTGTATAATATCATTGTCTCCTGCTATGGTCTGAATGTTTATGTTCCTTCAAAATTCATATGTTAAAATCTAACCCAACCCCTAAGGGGACGGTATTAAAAGCTAAGGCCTTTAGGAAGTAATCAGATCCTGAAAGTTCCACATTCATGAGTTCCCATTAGTAACCTGATAAAAAGGCTTGAGGGAGACTGTTTCTCCCTTCTGCCATGCCAAGACATAGCAACAAGGTGCCATTTTGAAGCAAAGAGCAAAGAAACCAAAAAGAAGCAAAGAGCAAACTTCACCAGAAACCAAATCTGCTGGCATCTTCATCTTGGACTTTACAGCCATAAGAACTGTGAGAAGTAAATTTCCATTTTTATTTACCCAATCTAAGGTATTTTATTATAGCAGCCCGAAAGAATTAAGACATACACCTAATCCAAAAAGGTAAGAGTTCTCTTTTTTGCCATTAGGAAGCATATGAAATGCAGTAGTGTTTTGAAGCTCAAATGAAAGGACAAAATTGATTGATAATACTGTGGAGCCTCATTTATTTGCAATCAATCACTTTTTTCACCTTTAGACACAGAAGTACTGAAGGCCCCAGGAAATAATTATAATGACTATTATAATGTCACCACACCCAGAACATTTTGAATAATGAACAGAAGCCTATAAAAGTACAAATTATTCCAAAGAGACTAAAATTTCTATTACCATTTCAGTATTATTGACCTAGGTGGTCCAGAAATTAAGATCACTCACTGATCATTGTTCAGAGAGATATTAAAAATATTTTGGCAGTACAATTTAAGCAAATGTTAGTTTTAACAATAATACAGAAAAAATATTTTTTAATTATTGACAGTAGACTTTTAATTTTATTTACTATTATTGGCAGGAGTCTAGCTTTCTTGAGCACATAGCAAGGTGAATAAGCCACAAAGGATATAGCTCAATAGTGCCCCCCAAAGACGTTCAAATCCCCAGAATCTGTGACTATTCTACCTTCTACAGCAAAAGAAACTTCACCAATGTAATTAAGTAAATTGAGATGGGTAGATTATCCTGAATTATCCAGGTGGGCCAATGTTGTTATCACAAGGGTCTTTATAAGAGGGAGACAGGAAGGTCAGTTTCAGAGATACAACAGAAGCAGAGGCCAAAATAATGTGAGACCACAAGCCAAGGAATGCAGGAAGACTCTAGAAAACAAAACTCTTGAGCAGGCACTTCACAACAGACATAATTCAAGACCAATAAACATGGGAAGAGGTATTCATTTTTATTATTAATCAAGAAAATTCAAACTAAGCCATCACACATCCACTAAATGGAAAAATATTTAAAAGGCTGGTAAGAGTAAATGTTGGCAAAGATGTGAAGTAAGAAGAACTTATATACAATGCTAATGGAAGTATGAACTGATACAAACACTTTGGAAAATAGATTGACATTGAAAATGCACACATTCTATGACCCAATAATTCTATTCTTAGATAACTATCCCATAGAAATGTGTGCATATATGCACCACGAGACATGTACAAAAAGGTTCTTAATGGTATTATTTACAGTAGTCAAAACTATAAAACAACATAAATGTCCATTGACAGTAGAGTGGATAAAAAATTGAGATATATTCAGATAATTAAATAATATATTTTAGTAAAACTAAATAAATGTAGTTACACAGAACAAGATGAATGAATCTCAAACACAATGTTGAACAAAGGAAGCCAGACACAAAATACACATTGTATAATTTCATTTATATGAAATTCATAAACAATCCATGATTTTGTAGACTCTCTCAATCCCCCTTCACTTCTGCCCATATATTAGCTGAATCATTTTTTAACACATCTCATTTCTTGAAAAAGCAGCCAATATTAACCAACACAAAGAACCAACACTCTATTTTTCTCCCTCTTTTCCTAGAGCTACAATTACCAAAGTACAGTTTTGTGAAATGTTCCACATCATCAAAATATGGATTACTATCTTTCCAGCATCCAGTAACAGTTTCTTTGCCACCCAATAACTACTATGACAATGTCACCTTATTGAAGTTTTTGATTGAGTAACAGCACACTCTCTGTAATTAATTTCAGTATCAGATGGATAGACAAGGTTATATGCAGTAACAAACAGTCCCCAAATCTCAAGAGGTAACCAAATGAAAATTTGTCTCTTACCAACATTATCCATTCAGTATAAGTCAGTAGGGGAAACTGCTCATAATAATCTCATAGGAATCCAAGTTGATGCAGAATTCATCTCAATATATAGTTCTTTGATCACCATGACAGAGAGAAGAGAAACGTAAAGAATCACAAACTGGACTGGGCACAGTGACTCAGGCCTATAATCTCAGCACTTTGGGAGACCAAGGTGGGTGGATCACCTGAGGTCGGGAGTTCAAGACCAGCCTGGCCAACAAGGTAAAACCCTGTCTCTATTAACAATACAAAAAATTAGCAGGGTATGGTGGCACACACCTGTAATCCCAGCTACTCAGGAGGCTGAGGCAGGAGAATTCCTTGAACCCAGGAGGCAGAGGTTGCAGTGAACTGAGATCATGCCACTGCACTCCAGCCTGGGCAACAGAGCAAGACTATCACAAAAAAAAAAAAAAAAAAAAAAAAAAAAAAAAAAAAAAGAATCACAAACTGAATTTTAAAATTAAAACCCAAGAAAACCGATGTTTCTTTTAACATTTCGAAACTAAAATACTATACCAAAATACCACAAAATGTGAAGTCTGGAAAAACTTAGGGCATGCTAAAGTCCTTGTCCTATTAGATAAAGTCATAAAAATATGTAAAGTCAACTACATACACTAAAATGTTCTAGGCAACCACTTTAAAAAAGAAATGGAATTAGCAATTTCAAAACTTAGTAAAGATATGGGGAGAATAAAGAAAATTTAATGAAGCAAATAGATGTCAGAAAAGGAGAAAAAGAAAGGAAAACAAAATATGAACAAGAAAATGAAACAAGGTTATTGATTATAAAATGAAATAAGGTCAAAAAAGCAAAGCCAAATATGTCATGTAATATAATTAATATTTAAAGTACTAGATCCATTTATTAATATGAATACCCTCTCACACGACATTTTTAAAAATCTAATTATAAAAAACCATTCTAAAACCTGAGGACACTAGAGTCAGCCAGTATTCCTTACTTATGAGGTGATGCAAACTTTTTTTTCTGAGGGCTATTAATTTTTGGTAATCCTGCCTAATAATTGCTCATTTGCTTTTATAACTGGATATGGCGGTACATACTAGTAACTCTACGATCTTCTGGGTTTTAGGCACATCCCTACCACATTAAGAAGCAGCATTTCTATATCATACTGATAATCAGGATAAATCACTACAGTCAACATCCTAATGCCTTTTTGATCTCTTCTTCCATGATACAAGAAGCAGAATCATTATAGCCCTGCATCTTAGAAATAAGTCCCAGAATCACATTACAAAATCGGCCTGCTAAGAGAGCTGCCACTGCTTCTGTGGACACAGTTAATTCATTCCCAAAAAAAAATTTTACTGGTTTTTTCCTTCCAAATTCTTACAGACCTCTGAGTCGTAGGCTACTATCTCTCCACATTTATGGAAACAGAGTATTATTTGAAATGCCAAACATTAGAATGAAAACTTTAGCAAGAAGACTAAATTTTGAAACTAAATTCACTTCCAATTTCTGGTCAGGCTTGTAAGAAGCTTAAATGTCACCACTCCATTCTTTCAACAAATAAAAAGGTGAATAAACTGAAAAACAACTCTTCTTAGATCCACAAGACAACTGAGGTCACATAACAAACTGCTTCCCTTCAATTGGAGAAACCAACAGACTTAGTTCAGCGAATCACAACTTGCCAGAACAGAAACCCACAAGATGAAACCTTCATAGGAAATGATCCCAGGGTAGGAATATCTGAACTGTTACTGATAAATTGCTAAAGGCACAGGATGGACAAGTCTGAGAGTTAAAAAGCTCCAGGAGATTCAATGAGATGGAGACCCCACATTTTGTTTTATAGTTTTGACCTGCCTTGCAAGAAATGCTAAAAGAAGTCCTTCAGAGAGAAGGAAAATAACATAGGTCAGAAACTTGAACCTACGTAAAGAAAAGAAGAGCATTGGAGAAAAAAAATTAACGAAGGTAAAATTAAAATTCCTCTTTTTTCTTACTTAATTGGTCTAACAGATAACAATGTAGGGCCTTCTCCCTAGTACTGTCTCTCCCAAAACCTTTATCTGCCTAAGATCCAGACCCACCCCCAAAAAATTGTTTCTTCTTCCCTTCCCTGTAATACCAAAAATGTAGCCACATATGAATAGACCCCTTACAAGTTAATATCTGTTACCGGATCCATTCATTCTCTCTAGTATATCTTTATTTTCCTTCAACAGACAATATTGTCCCTCAACAGACAGTCCTCCCTCCTGTTTTCCAGGATGATATATATGCTGCTTTCATCTTGTTGAGGGGTAAACAATCACTCTGTCATTCTCCCAGTGCATACATGTTAATAAATTTATATGCCTTTTCTCCAATTTATCTGCCTTTTGTGAGTATATTTTTCAGAGGGCTAAGGAGAAAGCTCTCCCCTGATTCCTACAACCCTTATGTGCAACATATGCTTTAATATGCTTACATACAAGCAAAGCAAATAACAACAATAATATGAAAAAAGACAGAGAGGAATTAGAATTATTTTGTTATTAGGTACCTGCACTACCTGTGAGAATGTGAGCACCACTATTACAAGGTATAATACTCATATGCTCATAGTATAGTGTTATTTGAAAGTAGACTTGGATTAGTTGTAAATTTATGTTGCAAAATTTAGGGGAACCAATAAATATATACACATATATACAATTTTTTTTTTTCTGAGATGGAGTTTTGCTCTTGTTGCTGAGGCTGGAGTGCAATGGCACGATCTTGGCTCACCACAATCTCTGCCTCCCGGGTTCAAGCAATTCTCCTGCCTCAGCCTCTCGAGTGGCTGGGATTACAGGCATGTGCCACCATGCCTGGCTAATTTTGTATTTTTAGTAGAGACAGGGTTTCTCCATGTTGGTCAGGCTGGTCTCAAACTCCCGACCTCAGATGATCCACCCACCTCGGCCTCCCAAAGTGCTGGGATTACAGGTGTCAGCCACCGCACCTGACCAAAAATATTATTTTTAAGTACTAAAACTCATATACTAAAAAAAGGAGAGAAAAAAGATCATATAAAATACTCAAAACTTGAAAATGCAGAAAAAGATTGGAAGACAAAAATAGGAACAAAGAACTAGAGCAATAAGTAGAAAACAGTAACAGATATAGTAGATATTAATCTAATTATATCCAGTAATCACTTTGAATGTCATTGCTCTAAATGTACGTATTAAAAGATGGGGATTGTCAGAGTGGATCAAAAAACAAGACAAAAATATATGTTGTCTACAAGAAACTGCCTTAAATATAAACACAAATATAGATTGAAAGTAAATGGATGGAAAAAGGTATACTATGCAAACATCAATCAAAAGAAAGCAGGAGTACCTCTGTTAATTTTAGACAGAACTGCAGAGCAAGGAAAGTTATCAGGGTTAAAGAGGGGCATTGCATAATGTAAAGGTGTCAATTCTCCAAGAAGACATAACAATCTTCAGTATGTGTGCATCTAACAATAAAGTGCCAAAATAAATGAGTCAAAAATTGATAGAGCTGAAAAGATAAATTAATAAATCTATTATAGTTGAGACTTCAACACCCTTATTTTAGAAATGGACAGATCCAGTAGGCAGAATACTGGTAAGGACATAGTTGAACTCAACACCACCATCAATCAACTGGATAAAAATGGAATTTTAGAGACTACTTCAAGCAACAGCAGAATATATATTCTTCTCAAGCTCACATAAAACATTCACAAAGATAGACCAAATTTTGGTCCACAAAACAAACTTTAGCAAATTTAAAAGAATATAAATAATACTACATCTGCTCTCAGACCACAATGGAATTGAACTAGAAATCAATAACAGTAAGATAGCTGAAAAGTCCCAGAATATGTGTAGGTTAAACAACACACTTCTAAATAACACATAAGTCAAGAAAGAAATCTCAAAACAAATTTTAAAATATTTGGCACTAGAAGAAAAAACAACTTATCAAAATGTGTGGGATGCTGCAAAAGCAGAGCTGAGAGAGAAACGTAAGTCACTGAATCCATATATTAGAAAAGAAGAAAAATCTAAAAGCAGTCATCTAAGCCTCCACCCTGGGAAACTAGAAAATTTAAATTAAAACAGCATGTGCAAGAAAAGAAATAACAAAAATTAAAGTAGAAATAAATGAAATTTAGAACAAGAAATCAATAGAAAAACATCAACAAAATCTAAAGCTGGTTATTTAAAATTATCAATAAAATCAATAAAGTTCTAGCCACCATAACTAAGAAGAAAGAAAGGATACATTACTAATATCCTAAATGAATGAAGGAACATCACTACATATTCTGTGAACATTAAAAGGATGATCAAAAAATACTATAGATCTTTACCTGCCACAGCTAAATTGTGCAGAGGTGGAGGCTCAGGTGCATTCAATATTTGGCTTCATCCATAACCCACCACCATGATCGAGGAAGGCATTGCTGCTAAAGGTATAATGGACATTAATGCTGCTTTACAAAAAGTGCTGAAGACTGTCCTCATCCACAGAAGCCCAGTACATGGAATTCACAGAGCTGCCAAAGCCTTAAACAAGCACCAAGCCTATCTTTGTATCTTGCATCCAACTGCAATGAGCCTATGTATGTCAAGTTGGTGAACGTCCTTTCTGCTGAACACCAAATGAACATAATTAAAGTTAATGACAAGAAACTAAGAATATGGGTTGTCCTCTGCATAACTGACAAAGAGAGAAAACTTTTTTAAGTGATTGGTTGCAGTTCTGTAGTAGTTAAGGACTATGGTAAAGAAGCTCAGGCCAAGGATGACATTGAAGACTACTTCGGATGCAAGAAATGAACAAAGAAAGCTTTGGCTCACAGTTAACAAAAATATTACGAACAATTCTATGCCCACAAAATTCATAACTTAGGTAAAATGCAGCAATTTCTTGAAAGATACAATCTTCCAAAACTCACACAAAAAGAAATAGATAATCCGAATAAGTCTATCTATTAAAGAAATTAAAACAATAATTAATAATCTTTCTAAACAGAAACGAGTAGGACTAGATGGTCTCACTGCTAAAATATACCAAACTTTTAAGGAAAATATAATCTCTTTTCAGAAGATAGAAGCAGAAGAATTTCTTCCTAACTCATTCTATGTGATCAGCATTATCCTAACACTGAAACCAACAACAGTACAAGAAAAGAAAACTACAGACCAATATCTCACATGAACTCAGGTGCAAAAGTCCTCAGCAGAATTTTAGCAAATAGTATCCAACAATGCATACAAAGAATTATATACTATAACCAAGTGGAATTTATCCCAGGTATGCAAGGCTGGTTCAACAATCAAAAATAAATTAATGTAATCCCTCACTTCACAAACTAAAGAATAAAAATCACATACCTATATCAATAGAGGCAAAAAGAAGCATTTGAAAAAGATCCAACATCCATTCATGATATAAATTTCCCGTAAACTAGGTATAGAGGGGAACTTTCTCAACTTGATAAAGAATATCTACAAAAATCTACAGCTAATATGATGCTTAATGCTGAGAAATTAAAATCTTTCTCACAAAAGATCAGAAACAAGGCAAAAATGTACCTTCTCATCACTGCTGTTCAACATTATACTGGAAGTCCTGGCTAATGCAATTAAACATAAAAGGGAAATAAAAGGTATACAGATAGAAAAGGAAGAAAAAAACTGTCTTTGTTCACAAATGATATAATAATCTATGTAGAAAATCTGAATGAATCAATGAAAATCTCCTGGAACTAATACGATATTATAACAAACTTGCAAGATGCAAAATTAATATACAAGAGTCAGTTGCTCTTCTATATACCAGCAATGAGCAAGTGGAATTTGAAATTGAAAGTACAATACCATTTACATTAGCACTCCAAAAATGAAATATTTATGCATAAATATAACAAAATATTTATAAGATCGATATGAGGAAACCTACAAAACTGATGAAAAAAAAGAAGAAGAAATAAAGAGAGAGCTATTCCATGCTCATGGATAGGAAGACTCACTATTGTCAAGATGTCAGGTAATCCCAATCAAAATCTCAGCAAGTTATTTTCTGGATATTGACAACATGATTCTAAAGTTTATACGAGGAAGCAAAGACCCAAATAGCTAACACATTATTGAAGGAGAAGAACAAAGTTGAAGGTCTGACACTACCCAACTTCAAGATTCACTATAAAGTGACAGTAATCAAAATGGTGTGGTAATGGCAGAAGAATACACAAATAAATCAATGGAACAGAATCAGTAGCCCAGAAATAGACCCTGATAAATACAGTCAACTGATCTTTTACAAAGGAGCAAAGACAATAAAATGCAACAAAGATAGTCTTTTCCACAAATGATGCTGAAACAACTGGATAGCCACATGCTAAATAAATAAATAAATAAAGGCACAGATATTACATCCTTCACAAATTAACCAAAATCAATTATAGACCGAACTGTAAATTACAAAACTATGAAACTTCTAGAAAATAACAGGAGAGATCAGTATGACCTTGGGTCTAGATACAACACCAAAGGCATGGTTCATGAAAGAAAGAATTGATAAACTGGACTTCATTACAATTAAATTTTTCTACTTTGTAAAAGATAATGTCAACGGAATGAGAAAACAAGCCACTGATTGGAAGAAAATATTTGCAAAAGATGCATCTGATAAAGGACTGTTATCCAAAACATGCAAATAACTCTTAAAGCTTAAAAATTCGAAAACAAACCTGATTTAAAAATTGGCCAAAGATTTTGACACCTCACAAAAAAAAGATATACAGATGGCAAATCAGCATATAAAATAGATGCTCCATAGTATCAGGGAAATGCATATTGAAACAACTATGGGATATCAATACACACCTATTAGAATAACCAAAATCAACACTAACAACATCAAATGCTGATGAGGATGTGGATCAGCAGGAAATCTCATCCACTGCTGGTGGGAATGCAAAATGATACAGCCACTTTGAAAGATAGTTTGGTGTTTTCTTTCTTTCATTATTTTTTAAAATTTTTTGGAGACGGAGTCTTGCTCTGTCACCCAGGCTAGAGTGCAGCGCAATCTCGGCTCACTGCAATCTCTGCCTCCCGGGTTCAAGCAATTCTCCTGCCTCAGCCTCCCGAGTAGCTGGGACTACAGGTGCACGCTGCCACGCACATCTATTTTTTTTGTATTTTAGTAGAGACTGGGTTTCACCATGTTGTCCAGGCTGGTCTCGAACTCCTGAGCTCAGGCAATCTGCCTGCCTCAGCCTCTCCAAGTGCTGGGATTACAGGCGTGAGCTGCTGTGCCCAGCCAGTGTTTTCTTATAAAACTAAACATACTCTTAATTATACAAAACAGAGATTGAACTCTTTGGTGTTTATCCAAAAAAGTTAAACACTTTTGCCCACACAAAAACCAGAACATGGATGTTTATAGTAACATTATTCATAACTGCCAAAACTTATAAGCAACCAAGATATTTTTTAGTAGGTGGATAAACTGTGGTACATCTAGACAATGGAATAGTACTGATCACTAAAAAGAAATGAGCTATCGAGCCATGAACAAACATGGAGGAATCTTAAATGCATATTACTAAGTGAAAGAAGCTAATCTGAAAAGGCTATATACTGTGGGATTCCAAATATATAACATTATGGAAAAGGCAAAACTATGAAAACAGTGAAAAATTAGTGGTAGCCAGTGATTGAGAGAGAGAGAGAGATGAATAGGCAGAGCACGGAGGAGTTTTAGGGCAAGGAAACTACTCTATGTGATACTGCGTTGGTAGATACAAGTCATTATACATTTATCCAAGTCCATAGAAAGTACAACACTAAGAATGAACCCTAATGTAAGCTATGCATGGTGGGTGATGATGCGTCAATATAAGTTCATTAGTTGTAAAAAATGTACCAGTCTGGTGGGGGATAATGATGATGGGGAAGGCTTTGCATGTGTGGGCGAAGGGAGTACATGGAAAATCTTTGCACCTTCCTCTCAGTTTTGCTGTGAACCTAAAACCGCTCTTTAAAAAACAGTCATTTTAAAAAGTATATTAAAAATAAAATCCATAAATCTAATAAAGAGAAGTAAGTATATCTAGTTTTTAAGGAGCTATAACTACCAGTTACAGCCTTTACTCAGTATTCAAATATTCTTCATAGAAAACAGGTAAGTAAGTTATTGGAATGTGAATAACCACTAAAGAATGTATTCTGCCCAAATGTCCATCGGTGACAGACTGGATTAAGAATATACCATGGAATACTATGCAGCCATAAAAACGGATGAGTTCCTGTCCTTTGTAGGGACATGGATGCAGCTGGAAACCATCATTCTCAGCAAACTATTGCAAGAACAGAAAACCAAACACCGCATGTTCTCTCTCATAGGTGGGAACTGAACAATGAGATCACTTAGACTCTGGAAGGGGAACATCACATACCGGGGCCTATTATGGGAAGGGGGGAGGGAGGAGGGATGGCACTGGGAGTTATACTTGATGTAAATGATGAGTTTATGGGTGCTGACAAGTTGATGGGTGCAGCACACCAACATGGCACAAGTTTACATATGTAACAAACCTGAACGTTGTGCACATGTACCCTAGAACTTAAAGTATAATAATAAAAAAAAAAGAACAAAGAGAAATTGAAAAAACAAAAACAAAAAAAAGAATGTATTCTGTATTCCCATGTATGTTAAAGTCAAATGTCTTATTGATTAACATAGTCAATAAATTTGGCAACTCTCTGTGTCTACTCTGTTCATACCAGGTGATGACAAATTTGATTTCAAATGTATTTAGTGAGCCACTTTAGATTCTAAAGAGATAGAGTTAACAAAATTTAAGAAAAGTTGATTAAAAAATGCAATGCATTCCTATGTGTTTTATATGTCTGGGAAACTTCTAAACATATATATGGTTTAAGTAGTTGTTTTAAAAAGTTCATTAGTCACATGAACTGACAATTATTATAACTGAAATGGTACATAGAAATGTCAGGTCTTTCAGGAACCATAACTGATCAAAAATATGTTGTTTCCTTCTGTACTGAATAAGGAATCAGCACACATACACACAAAATACAAAACCTGGACAAAAAATACTAATTTTTCTTTATCAGAGTCTTAAGGAAATTCAAGACTTTTAATCACCTTTTTTCATTCTCATATTTTTCCCTAAAATACTAGCCAATTACAGTCAATGACCACTAAAAATCAAACCTGATATAGGATTCAATAGAATAGGCCTGTCCTATTTCTTAAGTCTCCTGTGGTAAAAGTCAAAATCTTGCTACAATTTTTTTATCCAAGCTTTAAAGAATTATGTGTTTCCCCCACTGCAGGCATAAATGTCAGCTGGGTGTTCCTCCATGTGTGTTCATTTTAGATCAATGATTTAGTTCCAGAACACTTTTATTCTCTCAGAGTAAGCACAATTCTCAAACGTTATGTAATCTACTAAATATTCTATAAAAGGTCACGCAACACTGACGTTGGTAGCCAAGTTCTACCAAAAAATAAAAAAAGATAGAAAATGAGATGATGGAGAGAGAATTTGTCCCCTCTCTCAACTTGGAAACACTAGATATTATGGATGCTAGGGGCCACGCCCAGCAACTTGCAATTTGAAAATAACTTGCAACAATAAAATAATAGTAGACAGAGAAAATACATTTCTGTGGCTCAGAATTCACTTATTATCATCTACCTTTTGACTCCTCTATTGCTGAGAGGCGGGAGCAATGTATAAATATGTATGCATACATGAAACTGAGCACTATCATGTTCAATTATACTTTTAACAGTAAGTGATTTCTATATACAGCAAATAAAGAGGAGGTGAGTAATTCTTATCAGTACAGTTCATCTCAATTCACATCTTCCATCTGTGTAAATACATCCTTCTAGATGGAGGTCTGAAGCATATCAGGACCCTCTTTTCATCCAGAGCTATGGTTGTGGGTACCAGATAAAATACACCTTCAACAATTGTAATCTACCCAGCAAATTATTAAATTATTGTAATCTCAGCCCCTTCTCTGCACTTGGTACTCTCTGCCCCTGTTTCCTTCCTATTCCCTCTTACCTGGGTTTTCCATTTGGAGTGATGACTTAGTTGGTTGTCTACCTGGCTTGGGATTCACTCCTGCCCCCTAGATTCAGCTTCTATTTTTTTTTTTTTTTTTTTTTGAGACAGAGTCTGGCTCTGTCACCCACGCTGGAGTGCAGTGGCGCAATCTCGGCACACTGCAACCTCCGCCTCCCAAGTTCAAGCGATTCTCCTGTCTCAGCCTCCACAGTAGCTGGGACTACAGGCCATGCCACCAAGCCAGACTAATTTTTTTTTTTTTTTTTTTTTTTTTTTTTTTGAGACAGAGTCTCGCTCTGTGGGCCGGGCTGGAGTGCAATGCTGCCATCTCAGCTCATTGCAACCTCCACCTCCCGAGTTCATTTTCCTGCCTCAGACTCCTGAGTAGCTGGGATTAGAGGCACCCACCACCACACCCAGCTAATTTTTGTGCTTTTATTGGAGACAGGGTTTCGCCATCTTGGCCTGACTGAGCTCAAACTCCTGACCTCAAGTGATCCGCCCACCTCCGCCTCCCAAAGTGCTGGGATTACAGGCATGAGCCACCACACCCAGCCTAATTTCTGTATTTTTAGTAGAGACTGGGTTTCACCATACTGGTCAGGCTGGTCTCAAACTCCTGACCTCAGGTGATTCACCCGCCTCAGTCTCCCAAAGTGCTAGGATTACAGGTGTGAGCCACCATGCCTGGCAGATTCAGCCTCTTAGATCATGAGTTCTTGACTTCAAGAGTCCCTGTAATCCCTGTAACCACATCAGCCCCAGTTCTTGTGACTCTGCCCCACAACCCAAGTCTCATGCAGAGTTTCTGTATTTCACTGGAGTAAGCGCAGGGTTCAAGGAAGTAGAAGCATTCCCTTTCCTCAGGTCAAAAGCACCATCAATCTAATAATAATGAAAACAGAGGGAGATTTATGTATAACCTTCAACTCCCTCAACTATGTACTTTTACAAACATAAGAATGCAAAGAGAACAAAGGCAGCATTGAATGAAGGAAATACAGTAGTACACTCATTAAACTCAAATACAGTAGTATACTCATTAAACTATCGATTTGGCCAGGGTAACCCCACATTGGTCCCTTCATAGAAAATATTCAAGCATTAATCTCTTTAATTAAACTTTTAAAATCCATGTAAAGAGATGAGTTAAAACTAAAGATTTTAGATTACAATTTAAGTAATAACATAGAGTACAGTAAACTAAAACAATAACAATGTAACAGCTCTAAAAAGAGTTGGAGTGGAAACCTCTTATCTAAATCACACCCAGACCTCCAAGGGAGATTTTAAACATAGATTCCTAAATCCCATCCCAAACCCACTGAAACAGAGCCTTTATGGGTACAGATAAGAAGTGTAAGTTTTAGGCCAGGCGTGGTGGCTCACGCCTGTAATCCCAGCACTTTGGAAGGCCAAGGCGGGTGGATCATTTGATGTAGGAGTTTGAGACCAGTCTGACCAATATAGTGAAACCCCATCTCTACTAAAAGTACAAAAATTAGCTGGGCATGGTGCCACACGCCTGTCATCCCAGGTGCTAGGGAGGGTGAGACAGAAGAATCACTTGAGTCCGGCAGGCGGAGGTTGCAGTGAGCTGAGATCGTGCCACTGCACTCCAGCCTGGGCAACCCAGAGTGAGACTCCATCTCAAAAAAAAAAAAAAAAAAAAAAAGGTGTTTTTAATAAGTGATGCTAGGGTACCAGCAGTCCCAGAACAAGCCTTTGTCAATCCCTACTCTAGACAGTGATCTTTCAGTTTTTCATTTTATGTTGCATCTCTTCTTTCAAAGTCACCATAACAAGCAATCAAAATGGCAATTCCAATAAAATAAGTAGAAATCAATACAAAAAACCTTTGTGATTCTGTCCATTTTTATTGACTCTGATTGATCAAGATGTTTTTGCTCTCCATTTCCTATTTTACAACTTCAGTGTATTGTAGTAGTTAAGGACATAGATTTCGGAGACCTGTGGCCTGGTTCCAATCCAGGCTCAGTCACATGTTAACTCCATGACCCTGTGAAATTTTCTCTATGCCTCATTCTCCTCATCTGAGAAAGCAGATAATATTAGTACCTATTTTATAATGTTACTGTCAAGATTAAATTACTAAATATATACATAAATTGCTATGAACAATTCCTAGCATATAGAAAGCATTCAATAATCTGAGTTATAATTAATATTTTCATTATAGCATTGGATCAGGTATTCAAAGTTGGGGAGATACTAGGTTTAGTAAAAAGAAAGATTTAATTTAAAGAAAATAAGGCTATAGAATATTTTCTTTCAAGAAAATAAGGCTATAAAATATTGTAAATTACTATTTCTTTTCACAGATACCAAAATATCCTTCTAGTTTGAGTTTATTACAAACATAAATGTTCACATGCAAAAATACTGAATGATGAAATATAGCATACATAAAAATATGCCTTATGTGTGCATATGTAGATATATCTGTAAACACACACACACATACATGCTTCCAAGACCTGTAAAACTGAGCATAGGTTTTTAAAGTCAAGAGAGATTTCAATGAATTTATTTTCATTTTTAATTGTTTCAGTCTAGAAAGTCAAAATTTCTCAAAAGAATTTTTTGCTCCAGTAAATATGCCCTATGAGACCTGAATGATAAATGCATTTTATACTGCAGAAGATTTTCTTTACAAAAACCCAGTTATCAACCACTTAAATTCCTACAAAGAAGAAGAAACACCAGGCACATGGTCAAGTTCTGTGTTTCTCGTTTCTGTCATTTAATTGCTCTGTACTTGTATCTGGCTTTACCACAGGAAAGTCTGATGCATGGAATTTTTTCAAAGCTGAGAATAATAGACTCTACTCTTTCAGATTTATCCTATACATCATCATTTTCTAGGGGAAGAAATGTGCAAAAGTGCTTTGTGGCAAAATATATGGAATGAAGGAAAAAAATGGTAAAAAGAAAACATTCTCCAAAGGAAACAAAAGTGACTGGAGTGAAACCCTCTGTCCAGTAAATTTAACTTTACTTAAAACCTGTGTGTTACCTATTATTTATTATTTTTCAGGGTCTAAAAGTGAATGGGGAAAGAAAACTATTAAGTAGGAATACTTTAAATTTATGTACAGATGTCAAAAACTTCTTAGGTTGACATTTGAGGAAACTTACTCCTTCCACACCTCCAAAAAAATGCAGGCTACCTGCCATACTTTTAGTTTTTACAGAAATTTTGTGTTATTCTCCTGTACCCCTTTAGGAATATATAAGTTTTTAAACAGAGGCATTGAACGACAGAAATCATTTCATCTTAGAACTGAAAAGTAAGTGGGAAGCCCTAAAGGGGGCTTGTTTCTCACTCCCCCAAAAATTAATGTGGAATCTTGATGTCTTCTTATTTAAATACACTTCAAGAAACCCTATTATGCTAAAGTTCCTCCCCGGATTTCTAAATAGCTCCTTCTTCCTCAAAACTAAAGGGCAAGTGGATACCTCCCAAGGTAGCCCAAGTGTCTTGATGAAGGACCTTGTTGAAAAAAGGTGAACTGTCAAGACAGAATTCCACGGTAATAGACTGAAGAAATATCAAATGTGACAGGTTCTGAAAAGACATTATTTTAGTCATAAGTGGCACTGTCTATGCCAGGGACTTGGTAGAGTGTGGAGGTCAGGGTGGAAACGGGTGTCTAAGAAGAACCTACTAATGTATCACACTAAGGCGAGATTGTTTGGACTCCTGCTGATACAGGAGTTAAAAAGAAATTATTTAGGCAGAGTGAGGGTAAGGAAGTCCTTGGTAAGGTTTCCCTTTTAATAAAAGCAGCCCAAAATAATTTCTTTTCTAGCAAAACACTGCCTGCAAAATCGAGCTGCAAACATAGAAAAGCAAGCTGGAAGCCTGCACAGGTGAATGCCAGCATCTGTGACAAGAGGAAAAGAGGCTACTTGGGGACTAGGCATGTTCAAAATGGCGGCTTTATATTCCCTTTTTCTTGTCTACCACGTGTCCTGTGGGGAGCAGACAACGCGCCCTCCACCCAGGCAAAGACTCTATTTGCATAATAAGATGAGGGTGGGGTGGTCAGCTTCCCCACCCACTATGTAAACATCACACCTGGTTCAACCAATCTTTGGGCCCTATGTAAATCAGACACAGCCACCTCAAGCCTGTCTGTAAAACCCTGTGCACTCCACCACCAGTCAGAAGTCCCACTGGGAGGCCTGTCTCTTTCACAGGAAAGACAGCTGTTCTCCTTTCTCTTTCTTTTGCCTATTAAACCTCCGCTCCATTTGTTTGTTTTTTTGTTTGTTTGTTTGAGACGGAGTCTCACTCTGTCTTTAGGCTGGAGCGCAGTAGTGCGATCTCGGCTCACTGCAACCTCTGCCTCCCAGGTTCAAGCGATTCCCCTGTCTCAGCCTCCCGAGTAGCTGGGACTACAGGCAGGTGCCCCCACACCCAGCTAATTTTTTTTTTTTTTTTTTTTTTAATTTCAGTAGAGACAGGGTTTCATTATGTTGGCCAAGATGGTCTCGATTTCCTGACCTCATGATCCATCCTCCTCAGCCTCCCAAAGAGCTGGGATTACAGGCATCCTGAGCCACCTCGCCCTGCCTAAACCTCTCTGGTCTTATCCTCACTCCACATGTGTCCCTGTCCTTGATTTCCTTGGCATGAGGCAATGAACCTCAGGTATTATGCCAGACAGCTACACCATTTCACCACCACAAAGAAAGGCTTAATGATCAGCCAGTGCAAACCAAAGAAGAAAGAGCTCCAGCAAAATAACAGGTGTTAGCCTTTCCCCCCCCAATCTCCATTCTTTTTCCTATACCCTGGACAAACCAGATGAGGGAGTGGGAGGAAGAAGAGGCACATGAATAAACCATTTACTGCCTGTTCTTGAGCCACAGATCTGAGTGGGCAAGAGTGGGAGCTGGAGCCTTGTCCACAGAGGAAGCATCTTTGAATTAGGTATGACATTAAAAGCTCCATGTAGTCTGCTGGACTTCCAGTATACTGCCTGAAAATAAAATTCTCAGAACTGAAAGATACTAAAAGGCTCTGGGATCTTCCCAGGCTGCCATCCTAGAGGAGGGAAAAGAGAGTGGTAGACCATTTTTGATATCAGCTGAGGGTGAGGGGGGTGAGGGAGGTGAGGGAGTCCTTTCCTACTGACAACACTGGGTACAGGCCATTCAATAAACAGATTACATTTAGAATAAACCTGCATTCACTGAGGGAAACTAAGTTTCTGTCATCTCTGGAACTTTAAGAGCTCAAATCAAAGAGCTTTGATATTTTTATTTAGTCTATTATGTAGATATCTTTTTAGATAAATACGTAATAGCTTGTTATAGCTTTCTGTTATCTGTCTTCTCTGTTTTTAAATACAAATTCAAGTCTAAAGCACTGAGATTATCTGCTCCCTTCTACATCAGCTATATTTGGAGGTGGGACAGGAAAAGAAATTCCAAGCTCATTTTTTTAATGACAGGAAGCAGCAAGTATTCAAACTATTGGCTTTAGAATGTCTTTTGTGATCCTTTAATTCACAGTAAACAAATATTTTGTTTTTACTGTTATCTAGAAGAAAATGCAACTCGGCCAAAAAAAAATTTGTTAATAAAATTTATGTATAATAAGATTACATATATTTTTTATAACTTTGAACTGAATTTTTAGTTTTTATCTACCACAGCCAAAGGAAAAAATTATTTTCTACATTAACATTGGACTGTGTCTCACCATGTATTGTCAAGGGGTTGAAATCTACCGTCTATATACTCAGACATGCAGAAATATGATTTTCTGTGTTTTAAATTACTTACCTCATCTTGGCTCTCAAGTTCGCCAACTAAATGTATCCTAGTGGCTTTATTTGGAAATAGTCTACTTAGAGTAATTGCTCATTTCCAGATTTTCACTTTCTCTCCAACTCCTTCTTCCCAACATGGCCTCTGGGTACAAGATAAACCTAAATTTCCAATTAGCAAAGGGCAGGAAGTGTCTGGCCCTAATGATTTCCTCTGGTTGTGGTGACTCATCCCATTTGGTTAGAGTATTGACCTCTTTTCTCACTGCATCTGCAGATGCTGATGCTGTAGCAGATATGTCTGCCTGGTCACTGCATAACCTAACATAGTGTCCACAGAGATGTGACTTCTCCTACTTGGTCTGTTTAGAGTTAGGCTCATATGTGCTGCTGGTCATCATGGAAATATGCTTTGCCTCTAGCCCTGAAATGCCTCCACACACCGTGGCTTCTTTATACCAACCTCAGTCTTCTTATGAACCAATGATTCTCTCAACAGTTTTTTTCGCCATCCTCAACCTCTACTGCATAGTCAAGTTTCTTTGTTATAAGCAATAGAAACTCATTCTACCTAAATAAGGTGAAAGTGGTGGGTTTGAGAATTATAACAAGATTTTGTGTGTGGCTTGAAGAAACAACAAGAAGGCTATGGAACCAGACCTGAGTCCAAGATTCCAGAAACATAATCCAAAACTATGCATAGGAAGTCCCCTTCTGAGGAGAATGGAGTAGGTAGTAACAGTTCCATTGCAGTAGGTCCCACTGCAGCAGGTAGGAGTCTGCTGACCATCAGAGCAGGCTGAGAATCCAGTTTCAATTAGGTCGAAGGTTTCTACTGAGAAAAGGACATCAGTGGAACCTTTGAAGTTCATGTGGACTGGAATGATGTGTTAGAAACTAGAATAACTCAAACTCATGATATGATTTTTCCCTAAGGGATATTTTTCAATTCTGGAGTAGCACAGGAGCCTGGTGTTCTAGGCTGGAAACAAAGCTTCCCACAGTCTCATGGTACCGAGAAGACAAGTCCACTAGAAAGAGGGAGCCTGCTTCCAACACTCCATTGGTTTTCCCCTCAATACCTTTGCCTGATTTTGAAGCGACTGGGAATGAATTACACCCAGAAAACCTGAAAGGTAGAATGGAATCTCCCAGGTTTTCAGGACTGAAAAGATGGAGACTTGCCAGGCTATCAATCACAAACCTGGGAGGGAAACATCCCAAGGAACAGAGTCAAACCACAAGTTGGCTGAGTCTTCCTAAAACTGCAACCCAAAACCAACCCAGATGAATAGTGGATTGGATTGAGATAATCAGTTCCTCCCATTATCTGCCTAACAAAGTGAAGAAAGAACCATCTCCGGCAGAATAATATCATCAAATGGACTTTCTGGATTTGAAAAATATACCATTGGAAATTAAGAACTGAGCAGAAGTGCTTAACAGAAAATTAAACACAGAAAAAAGATTAATACATTCAAACACAGGTTAATAGAAAATATGCAGCCTGAAGCATGGCAGGGTGCAGGGGGAGAGAAACAGAGAGAGAGAGCATAAGACAAGTGAAACACGGTCAAAAGCTAATATATGTGTAAACTAAAATCAAGAAGGAGTGGAAAGAAATAAATTGGGGCAGAAGCTATATTTGAAGAGATGATAGCCAAGACTTTTTCCAAAGCCAATAAATAACAGCAACACAGAAATTCAAGAAGGTCAGCAAGCCTGTGGCACGATAAGTACAAAGAAAAACAAGCCAAACCAATGATAGCCAAATTGCTGAAAACCTAAGACAGATAAACATCTTTAAAGCAATCAGAAAAAACAAAAAGACACCGTATCTCCAGAGGAGCAATGGTTAAGACTAGCAGCTAACGTTTCAATGCCACTAATGAATCTTGAAGATAATGAAATGGCATCATTAATGCTGAAAGAAAACATGCTAACCTCGAGCTTATTATTCAGCAGAATGATCCTTCAAAAGAAAGCAAAATTAAGCTAAGAGAATTTGTCACCAAAAGACCCACACTAAAAGAAATACTATTATGATACTATTATGGGATTCAGAAATGTCAAAGAACTTTTTTTTCCCTCAATCCTGGAGTTTGCTAGGAAATCACTCCATTTTTGGAATGTATGTTACCAAAGCAGAATCTGAGGTTGACTTTGCTCTCAAAAAGTCCATGGGTTCTCTCTAGAGGGCAGAAAAACAAAAAGAATCACACAAGCCAGTTCCCCACTTGGGATCACAAGCATGACTTTCCACAGACAAAAATATTGAGTAATGTCTACTTTTCTTTCATTCTGATAAAATGACCGCAATGAATTTTGCACTTTGTACATTAGGCACTCAATGAATAATACAGAAGTATGTATTAATCTCTTGGTTTTTAGTCTGGGGCATTGAAAGCAGAAATTACAGAAATGTCAATATCTATCTTAAATATAGCTTTTTGGAGTTTATAAAGAATTTTTACATACATGATACTATTTAATGCTTATCAACATCTAAATAAATTAATAGTATTCGAATTTTATATCCAAAAACACTGAGTCTCCAGTGACTTAAGCAACATATTGAGTTAAGAAGTATATCTTAATTAGGTTGGAGAAAATTTGGGAAAGAATAAAGTAAAGCTAAGTCTCAAAGAGATTACCAAAGTCCAAACCCAGATTTCTTTAAAAAAAATTCTCAACTCTGTCTACTATCTAAAACAAGCAAACATCAGAAACAACAAATATATATGTGTGTGTATGTCATATGTATGTTATCTCTACATATTTATTTTTATACATAATAAATTTAAATATATTTTAATCACCATATATTTAATAAGTATGCTCTTTCAAGTAGAGAATAATGATAAAAATAAAACCATCAGAATTAGTTTCTAACTGTCTAGTAATATAAGGCCTTTAGAGTTATGTTAACAATGAGCTTAACATCACAGACCCATTTTAGCTAAAGTACCTGAATCAGTTTTTCCTTAATTTTCAATTTTGAAATGTTTTAAACATGAAAAGTACTGTAACAGACATCTGTGCACACACAATCAAGTTTAAGCAGATATGAACATTTTTCATATTTCTTCCATTTCTTCTCCTTTTATTTTTAAAGAATAAATACATATTTCCCCCATAATTCCCCTCCTTCCCTCCACTAAACTAGCCACTATTCTGAAATTGGAGTGTTATTAACTGGATATAAATGTATCTATGAACAACTTATACTATTGTTTGGGATGTTTTTAAATTTTTAAATGTTTTAAATATATATAACATATATATATATATATGTGTGTGTTTATAATGTATTGTACCAAACTTTTGCAACTTGCTTAAAAATAAAACAATATTTTGGGGTATTGATCCATGCTGAATGCATGTAGACTGATTGAATTTGTTTTATTTTATGTAAAGTTTTCCATCGCGAAGATGAACCATAGTTTATCAGTTCGTAGACTAATGGATAGTTAGATGCTTTTCATTTATTACTATTACAAAAGTACCTACAATGAACATTCTTGTGCATGTCTCCTGCAATATCCAGGACCCTCTAGGATAGACACAATTATGGTAGATGTACTCGATGAATGTAGGAAGTGTCCACCTTCAGTTTTATTAGATATTCATTAATGGCTCTCCAACTGTGTTATGACAATTTATGCTCTAATGGTAATGTTTCCTACAATGTTACAAAATTTAGAGATACTTGACACTATATAATATTTGCTAATATGAAGGATATGAAAGATACTCTCATTGTTATAATTTTAATAAGCTTATTTGTTACTTGGGTTTTATCTTCTGAAAATTACAGGTATACATTCTTTGCCCATTTTTCTGTTGGACTATTAGTCTTTTTCCTCTTGATATGTAGAAATTATTTACACAGTCCAGAAAGCAATTGGTTTTTATTTATACAGATGTTTCTCCAGTTACAATGGGGTGATGTCAAGATAAACTTATTATAAAGTTGAAAACTTTTGAGTCAAACCATCATAAGTCAGAACTGTATTGTAAAAATCTTCTCCCTGCTAAAGCATATTATTTATTTAATTTGATATCCTTACCAGGCCTGGACTGGTAAGGATACCTTTACCTTCACCACCAAACACTAAATACTGCAACCTTCAGTGCAGCGAATTCTCTACCAGGAATACAATTTTATTGCGGCTGTGAATGCCACCAGACTTGATGCCCATTCTGCATTGTGAATTTGACATTACAAGCATGTCTGCTGTCACTGTGATGAGAAGGAATTCACTATTACTTCTTTTGGCTTTTTGTCTCAAAGTCTTTCACAAGTCGTTGTGATAGTAGAGCTACAAGGGAAATTGAGTATATAGCAATCTCAGTTTTTATTAGAGAGATAGTCTCTATACCACTCAAAAAGAGAAACCTCTTTCAAGTGGAAAATAGTTCCAATGCTGTGTAGACTAAATGACAAATGTCTTCCTCATTGCTTTACTGGCATTCATACTCAAAAGCATCCATAAGCAATTTAAAACTGTTTCTAAAGCTGGGCACAGTGGTTCATGCGTATAATCCCAGTGCTTTGGGAGGCTGAGGTAGAGTTCAAGACCAGCCTGGCCAACCTGGTGAAATCCCATCTCTACTAATATAAAAATTAGACGGGCATGGTTGCAGGTGCACCTTTAATCCCAGCTTCTCCGGAGGCTAAGGCACAAGAATTGCTTGAACCTGGGTAGCAAAGGTTGCAGGGAGCAGAGATCGTGCTGCCACTGCACTCCAGCCTGGGCGACAGGGAAACTCCATCTCAAAAAATAAAAATAAAAATAAACTGTTTCTAGACCTGCTTTCTTGTAGCTTTTGACCTGGAATCATTTTTCTTTTAATTAAAACAAAGGTAAATGAAATAATTTATCTATGGTTATAATGAATCTTCCAAAGAAAAGACATAAGGTTAGCTTTCATAGTCCACCAAAATGAGTTACAGATTATTTGTGAATTTATAACCAAAGTAAATTTCTCAAAGTACACTGAGAACAAAACAAAGCACAGAGTTCCCATCCTTTCTACAAATAAAACACATTAACGGATCCCTTCTTAGAATTCACCACCTGCTAATCATATTTTTGCCTTTCAGACTCACAAAGTCCAATAAAGAAAATAAAATCTCTTTTTTTAAAAAAAAGACTTTGGTTAAATATAAACCTACGTTTAACTTTTGCTTTAATTTTTATTGGCTTTAAACTTGGAAAAATTCCTTAATCTCTCCAGTCTTCAGTTTTTCATATTAAAATAAGAATATAAATACTTCCTTTGCATGTTGTTCTAAAGATTCAAGATTACATATATTTAAAAGCCTATTATGTAAGAATACTTTTTAAATGTAGTCAACATTAGGGAGACGAAATATTTTCAATGAAGTTTGGAAATCTACATTTTTTTCCCTTAGGGAATACAAGCAAATACAGAAGGTAAATAAATTCTGCCATGGAATTAAGAGGCCTAGGAATAAACACAAATAGGGAGGATTCTCTCCTTTCAGTGTTTTCACAGACAATATGGAACCAAGTGACAATCTTGTGGATTCAGTTTTTAGGAAGAGAAACTAAGACAAGAAAATAAATGACTTTCTTGATCTCTTTTAGATAGATAAGAAAGACTAGAACTTTTTAAATATTTCTTCCAGGTTCATAAGTAAACATATACAACAGATTTGGGCTTTATTTCAAATATTTATTCAACTGTGTTCTAGAATCATCAGGATCTACTCTCATAACCATATTTTCTTGGGGAAAAGTGGACTACTTAAGAGTAAGTATTTTAAATATAAAATCAGCTTCCATATATGTGCCCACTCCAATGAGTACTTCCAACTGAGGACTGTTACACTTGAATCTCACCTATGAGATTAAAATATGCAGAAAACTCAAAATATTTAAGAATTGACTTTCATCAGCAAGTCATTATTTGTAAATGGGAAAGTAAGTGTGAAAATTGACATATCAATTTACATAACTATATTATGTTTACTCAGATGCCAAAATACTATCTCTGATTTTCAGTTTAAGCATCAGGAAGCAAGAGTACAGTGTATTTTTTCTGGAATAACGTTATGAATCATTTGATCAGTGGAAAATGGAAAGAAATTTTTCAAAAAACAAAAGTAAGAAAGTATGTAAACAAAATTTCAAAGTTCCTAAACTTGCTACATCCTATATTTGTACTGGTATATCATATGTAAATTACACTAGCAAGGAAATGAGGGGCAGTAGTTAAAGGACCTGAACAATTGTCTTGGTTTCTAACACTCTCTCTTTTGGACCTATATTGGGCAATATAGTCATATCCAATAATTTTTTTAAAGTACCAGAAATAGGGCATTATTTTACAAGATCAATTAAATTGTCTGTATTATTAAAAACCTATCAGCAAGTATTTTTCATACACTGAAATTTCTCTAACACAGATAATATCCTGAATTTGGCTATATAATAATAGCATGAGCATATGCTCATAAATTTCAGTAAATATTAGAAAAACCCCACAATATATAATTATAAATTGTGAGTGAGTTGCAATAGAGTGACATAAAGGGTTTGGTAGTCTCTTTGTGAAGTAATAGTTAAACTAGACCAAAATTATTCGTATAATTTATCCAGTTTGAGGGATGGGGGGAATTTCACATAGAAATAACAATATATGCAAGGGCCCGAGGAGAAGAAAAAATTCAGCATATTTAAGAACCAGAAAAGTAGCTAGTATTGGCAGAAGCATATTGAATGTACTGAAATTGAAGCCACCCTCACAGGGTTCACAAGAATTCCAGACAGAAATGTAGTTATAATTAAGCATTAATCAGGCTGCAGTTTGACCCACTTGCTTTTAACCAAACGTAGTACCAGATACTGACCATTTGCATCCCCATTGTTCCTGTAGATAGGATTTCCACCTTAGAATTATATGACTTCTGTTTAAGATTACTTAACATGCTTTCCAGATTCCAAATTCCAGTGAAACAGCTGACACTAACCAGCTTGAAGACTCTCACAGAAGAACAGAATTAACATGAGAACACAGATTTCTTCATCTCCCTGCCTCATGACTCTACCCTGCACTCTTTAACCAATCAATGATCTCCACACTTCACCCCATTTCAAAACTCTTAAAAACCTTTCCCCAAACTTCTTAGGGATTTCAGGTTTCTTCCCATCTCCTCATTGAACAGCCCTACGATTATATCTCTTTCTGTACCACAGCCCAGTGTCTCAATGTACTGACATGCCATGTGCATTGAGCAACAGACCTATTACAGTTACAAAGTTGGCACAAGATAAAGTTTGAAAGCAAATCAAGGGTCATATTTTCTATGACCTTGTAAGCCGAGACAGGAAACTTTTATTTTATCCTAATTAAATATACGATCATTTTGTGAGCAAGAAATGGCATGATCTGATTTGCATTTTTGAAACATCATTCTGTGTGCTGCATGAAGAATGGGTGGAAAGCAATAAAAGTAGAAACTGAGAGACAAAAATGCTACTGCAAGCCCACTAACAAAGAAAAAAGAGAAGACCCAAATTCCTAAAGTCAGAAATAAAAGAGGAGCCATTACTACAAATCTAACAGCAATTTAAAAAATATGTGAGAATACTATGAAGAATTCTAACAAATTAGTAACTTATAAGAAGTGAATAAATCCTAGAAAAACATAAACTATGAAAACTAACTCAAGAAGAAATAGGAAATCTGAATAAAGCTGTAACAAGTAAAGAGGTTAATTAATAATTTAAAAGTTTCCAACAAAGTAAAGCCTAGATCCAAATGACTTCACTATTAAATTCTAGCATTTAAAGAAAAATTAACTGATAACTTCAGCAAAGTTTCAGGATAAAAAATAAATGTACAAACATTCAGATACAAGAAATCCAAAAAATATCTGTGAGATACTATACAAAACAAACATCATCAGGGCATATAGTCATGACACTTTCCAAGGTCAAAACTAAAGAAAACATTTTAAAGCCAGCTAGAGAAAAAGGTCAGCTCATGTACAAAGGGAACCTCATCAGGCTAACAGCAGACTTCTCAACAGAAACCTTACAAGCCAGGAGAGATTGGGGGCCCATTTTTCAGCACTCTTAAAGAAAAAAAGAATGAAACTGGACTCCTACCTTTCACCATATACAAAAATTAACTCAAAGAGGATTAATAATTTAAATGTAAGATCTCAATCTATAAGAATCCTAGAAAACCTAGGAAATGCCATTCTGAACATCAAACTTGGAAAAGAATTTATGACTAAGTCCTTAAAAGCAATTGCAACAAAAATAAAAACTGGTAAGTAGGACCTAAATAAACTAAAGAGCTTCTACACAGAAATAGAAACTATATACAGAGTAAAAAGACAACATACAGAATGGGAGAATGTATTTGCAAAATATTCATCTGCAAAAACATTCATCTGAATGTATTTGCAAAATATTCATCTGATATTAGATAGGTCTAAAATCCAGAGTCTATAGGGAATTTAAACAATTCATCAAGCAAAAAAAAAAAAAAACAAAAACAAAAACAAAAAAAAACAAATAACTTCATTGAAAAGCACAACCAGGCATGGTGGCTTACACCTGTAATCCTAGCACTTTGGGAGGCCAAAGCGGGCATATCACCTGAGGTCGGGAGTTCGAGACCAGCCTGACCAACATGGAGAAACCCTGTCTCTACTAAAAATACGAAAAATTAGCCGGGCATCTTGGTGCATGCCTGTAATCCTAGCTACTCAGGAGCTGAGGTAGAAAAATCACTTGAACCCGGGAGGCAGAGGCTGCGGTGAGCCAAGATAGTGCCATTGCACCCCAGCCTGGGCAACAAGAGTGAAACTATACCTTAAAAAAAAAAAAAAAAGAGGCAAAGGACATGAACAGACACCTCAGAAAAGAAGACATATATGCAGCAAACAAACATATGAAAAACACTCTACATCACTAATCATCAGAGAAATGCAAATCAAAACTGCAATTACATAGCATCTCACACCAGTCAGAATGGCACTTACTAAGAAGTCAAAAAATAACAGATGCTGACGAGACTACAGAGAAAGGGGGATGCTTAGACACTGTTGATGGGAATATTAATAGATTAATAGATTATTTCGACCACTGTAGAAAGCAGTTCGACGATTTCTCAAAGAACTTAAAACAGCACTACTCTTCAACCTAAAAATCCCATTACTAAGTATATATCCAAAGAAAAATAATTCATTCTACCAAAAAGATACACGTACTTGTATGGTAACCACAACACTATACACAATAGCAAAGGCATGGAATCAACCCAGGTGCCCATCAGTGGTGGACTGGATAAAGAAAATGTGGTACATATACACCATGAAATACTATGGAACCACAAAAAGGAACAAGATCATGTCCATTGCAATAACATGGATGTACCTGGAGGCCGCTATCCTAAGTGAATTAATGCAGGAACAGAAACCCAAATACTGCATGTTCTCATTTATAAGTGGGATCCAAACATTGGGTACATGTGGACATAAAGATGGCCACAATAGACACTGGGGACTCCTGGAGGGGATGGAGAGCGAAGGGAGGAAGGGCTAAAACCCTATCTATAAGTAATTTGCTCACTACCTGGGTGATAGGACCATTCAGACCTCGAGCCTCAGCATCACAAACTATACCCATGTAACAAACCTTTACACATACCCCCGAATCTAAAATAAAAGTTGAAATTATTAAAATAATAATAAGACTAATAATCCAATTTAAAATGAGCAAAGGATTTGAACAGACCCTTCTCCAAACAAGATATGCAAAAGCAAATAAAACAAGCAATGAAAAGATGTTCAACATCACTAGTTATTAAGGAAGTGTAAATCAAGCCATAAGAGGTTTTACAATTTATCCTCATGATTTATCTTCATTACCCTTCAATGATACATACTCAAAAAGACAGACAACAGCAAGTGCTGGTAAAGATGTAAAGAAATTAGAACTCTCATTCATTGTTGTTGGGAAGAGAAAGCCAGTGAAGACTCTTTTGAACAGAGTTTGGCAACTTGTCAAAAAGGTTAAACATAAAAAGATTACCGTATTACCCACCAATTTTCTTCCTTGGTATATATCCAAGATAAATAAAAATGTATGTGTACACAATAATGTGTCACAAATGTTCAGAGCAGGATTATTCAAAAGTGGAAGCAATCCAAATGTCCAAGTGATTACCAGATAAAAAGAATGTGTTATATTCTTACAATGGAATATATTTAGCTATATAAGGTAGCAAATTACTGATATAAGCTACAACATGGTGACCCTTGAAAATGTTATGCCAAGTAAAAGAAGCCAGTCACAAAAGACCATATTTTATGTGATTCCATTTATATGGAATGAGCAGGATAGGCAAATCTACACAGAGAGAATAGAAAGTAGATTAGAGGTTGCCTAGGGCTGGGAGAGGTTGTAGCTATGGAAAGAAGGGATTGACTGCTAATGCATAAGGAGCTTCTTTTCAAGGTGATGAAACTATTCTAAACTTAGATCTTGGTGATGGTTGCACAATGATGTGAATATACTGAAACCCACTGAATTGTGCACTTTGAATGGATGAATTTAATGGAATGTGAATTGTATCTCAATAAAGAATTTTTAAAACCATCAAAGGAATAAGTTCTAATGTTCAATAGCAGGGTAGGGTGACTATAATTAACAACCATATATTGTGTATTTCAAAATAGCTAGCAGAGAGGACTGGAGACATTCCCAACACATAGAAATGATAAATGATAACAGTGATGGATAACCTAAATACTCCGACTTGATCATTACACATTCTATGCATAGAACAAAATACCACATGTATCCCATCAATATATACAAACATTATGTATTGGTAAATAAATAAAATTTTAAAAACTAAAAAAAGAAAAGAAAAGAATAAGAATTCACTACACTGCAGACAGTGGAGTGGTAAACCAGAGCAGTGTCAATGGGTATGGGAAAAAGTGTATATAAGTGACAGAGTTGATGTGAAAGAGGAAGATTAGAGATGACTTTCTTCTACTGAAAGGATCAACCAGGTATATAGAAGTGTCACGTACTAAGCTCTCTCTATGGTCTCATTTTTGCTTTTGCTTTTGCCATCCCCAATGAATCCTGGTCTTTCATTCTTCCATCCCCCATGCCCTTTTCCATCTCGGACTCTTCACTAGGTCCTCTGCGTGGAGTTCTTTGCCTTTGCTGTCCTTCACTTCTTTTTTAGGTAATTCTCAGCCACCACATGCCTGGGTTCCCTGACCATTTCTGTCTAAGCCAGGGTCCCTCATTTTCTCTTACTATATCTCCAGGAAATAGCACAGCTTGATACACAGAGAACTTTTAACGTTTGTTGAATAAATAGTTAAGTGAATGAATGCTGCATAATTCCAGCTCTGATTGTTCTGATTTGTTGTTGTAATCTTGAAATTCAAGGAAAGTATGCAAGGGCATCTGCTTTTAAGTTACTGATTTAACTGAGCCAAATGTAGGATTTGAAGTATGCTTTTATCTCCTAAATTCAAGTGTTTCTATAAATGGCCAAAGGGAAACTTCAAGCACGCCTCCAAACATGCAGGGGACCGTACATAGCTGCAGAACCAGATTTCCACTGCCTGGTTCTCATCTTCACTCAGTTCCTCAGAAATTGGGTGTTTTTCTTTGAGGAAAAAAAAAATTGGCAAGAGCAGTGAGATCCATGTCTCCATGCCTGTTAAGAATCAGTCGTCCCCTAGGGTTTCTGGTGGAAGGGAGGTCTTCCCAAAAGATTTGTGTTCCCAACAGGGAGCCTGCCTCTGCAGGACATGAAATTAGTTCTAACACATTATCAACTGCACCACTAGACATCCATTCTGACATTTTACAAAACGGCAAAGACAGAATCACAGCACAAAAATTTCTGCCATGTTAAAAGGGCTTTTCAAGACTAAAGCATCTGTGATTCTGCTGATGAATCAGATCACACTTCCTCACAACTATTTCACCTTTTGTGTCTCTCTACTCTCGTGTTGAGATGGGAGGGTGGAAGGGTCAGCTATGAGAGTCTGAAGTACATAATACTGTCAATATAACAAGATGTAAATAAATCAGATATAAAAAACTATAAACTAAGTCTGAGGTTATATTTTTCTTCTGTGCTTTCATTAGATAGTGTCTGTTGACTTATGTATGGACTTTTAATTTTATAATATTGTCATTTTTCTGTATTATGAGGCTTGACTTGTCTCAGAGGGAAGAGGAACTATAAACACCAATTCCCCGCTGCAAAGGCAGAGTATATCAACCAAACTCTTTTTAGGGAGACTGTGAAGTTATTTCCCAAACATCAAATCATACTACTATTTACTTGTATTTCATATCAATACAAGTTAACTGTAATAATTGACATAATGACCTATGACAGTCCTCTAGTGTGTCCCTGACTTGGTGAAGCAGCAGAGCCTCCTTCTCCAATTGAATTGTCCCTGGAGTATCCTCCCACTCCCACTCTTTTTGCTTGTTATGAGTTGAGAGAGATGGTATGTGAGAGACCTGAGAGTCTAGAGTACATAGTACCCAAAAAACATCTGATATGTGTGCCAAAATTGGAAGAAAAAAATGTATAGTAAGTCCTGAGCTTTGGGTCTCAATATTAATTTAAGGGTTCCTATTCAGGCCTAGGAGGTGTCAGGCGATCAGATTCCAAAGGTACCTGCCCTTACTTACCCTCTGCTCCTGCCCTACTATACCCAAAACATCTAGCAATAGACCCAACTTAAGTAAAGAAGAGTACAATAAAAGACAGACCTATTTTATTCTTGTCCATTATTTACAGGCTGGCAGAAAGTTAAGTATATGCATCAATTCACCTTTCCAAGCTCCCTCCTCTCCCCATACAATACTATTCCCTTCTTCATGTAGGTTCTCACAGGTTTTTGTCTCCATTATGGTACTGATCACATCCCAGTGAGGCTGGCTACCTCTGATTTTCTCCTTCTACGCTATGATTCGTTAAAAGATAGGAAATAGATATTATTTATCTTAGTACTGTCAAAGCTCAGCATATAGTAAATACACAATAGATGATTTCAGAAGAGGTGAATAAGTTAAACTAGCTCTTTCAACCCAGGAGCAATTTAGTAAATTACTAAAGCATTTCATTCTAAACCAGAGAGCTGGCATCAGACATCATGTTAGAGTTTCTCCCTTGACTCTACTAGAAATGTATCTTAGCCAAAACCCTGGTATGATATTGACATCTTTATGAGATGCCAGAGTTCAAACCAATCCAGTAGGCAACCTTTATTTCAATGTAGGGTATCTAGTTACAAATCCTTGACTTTCTACACTGGTGAGATAGTCTGGACTGTGTGGTGGTCTGATGTCTAACTCTTCTGTATTCTCTTTCAACCTGCACCAAAGCCAGTCTCTACTAGATATATTTATCCAAAGCAGCAAATATCTGTGGAGTATCTTCCAAGTAGAAGATTGTCTATTGGATGTCAGGCCCATCTTAAACCTTTGCCCATGTTAGTGAACTTGGAGTTCTTCAGCTCTCCAAAGATGAAGTCCTTCTTCAATCAAAGACATACTTGGCCCTTGATTTCTTTTCTATGAAAGGAATAAGAAATAAGTAGGACGATAATCTCTACTCCACCTAAACATCTTCCTTAGTTTTGTGACCTTTTATTCCTACCACCAAAGGTCCCATCCCCTGGGCTTGGGAATAAGCATAATTATTTCTCTCTAACACAACCTTCTCCTGCCTGGGGTGTAATGAAAGGCTAATGGCACAGACCCAAACAAAACCAGAGGCAATACCACAGCAATGGCTTAGAAATGTATTAAAGATTTTAAATACCTGGCTTCTAATAATCTCACTTATAACGATGCTACCTGACAAAGTTGTTTCCCTGGGGATACCAGGGAAAGAAAAAGGAAGGAGAGAGAAACTAGAAGGAAAGAAGAAAGATATTAATACCCATTATTGGAATAAGACAGGAAGTAAAATAAATTGCCATTTTTGTTTTCTCTCAAAATTTTCTGCAAAAACAACTTGACTTTTTTTCTTACCAATTAGTAGCTATTTTGAGCAGAGAAGAAATGACTGTCTTACATATTAGCCTGAATAAGAGCAATAAGACCTACTTACCCCATCCTCTTTGCACTCCCCTGACTGACATATTTTTTTTCTTTCATTCTCTGTTATCAAAATCCTTTGAGGAATGATAGTTTGATGCTCCCTGTCTTAAATGTGATACTCCACTAATTATTTCTTTAAAATTTTTAATTTAGATTCAGGGGTACATGTGCAGGTCTGTTAATACAGGCAAACTCATGTCATGGGGGTTTGGTGTAAAGACCATTTTGTTTCCCTGGTACTAAGCATAGCACCTGATAGTTATATTTCCTGACCCTCTCCCTCCTCCCAATCTCCTACCTCAAAAATGCTGCAGTGTCTGTTGTTCCCCTCTTTGCGCCCATTGGTTCACATTATTTAGCTCCCACTTACAAGTGCGGTATTTTGTTTTCTGTTCTTGTGCTAGTTTGCTTAGGATAATGGACTCTAGCTCCATCCATGTTCCTGCAAAGGACATGATATCATTCTTTTTCATGGCTGTATAGTATTCCATGGTGTATATGTATCATATTTGCTTTATTTTCAGACAGAGTCTTGCTCTGTCACCCAGGCTGGAGTGCAGTGGCTCAATCTCAGCGTACTGCAGCCTCTGCCTCCCAGGTTCAAGTGACTCTAGTGCCTCAGCCTCCCAAGTAGCTGGGATTACAGGTGTGCACCACTACACCTGCCTAATTTTTGTATTTTTTGGTAGAGACAGGGTTTCTCCATGTTGGTCAGACTGATCTCGAACTACTGACTTCAGGTAATCTGCCAGCCTTGGCCTCCCAAAGTGCTGGGATTATAGGCATGAGCTACTGCACCCAGCTCTCATGCAATTTTTGTCTTTAGTTTTGTTTATGTGATGAATCACATTTATTGATTTGTGTATGTTGAACCAACCTTTCATCCAAAGGATAAAGCTTACTTGATCATGGTGGATTAGCTTATTGATGTGCTGCTAGATTCTGTTTGCCAATATTTTGTTGAGGATTTTTGCATCTATGTTCATCAAGGTTGTTGGCCTGAAGTTTTTGTTGTTATTGTTTTTGTTGTTGTGGTGTCTCTGCCAGCTTTGGTATTAGAATGAGGCAGAACTCATGGAATGAGTTTGGGAGGAGTCCCTTCTCCTCAATTTTTTTATAATTGTGTCTGCAGAAATACTACCAGCTCTCTTTGTACATCTGGTAAAATTCAGCTGTTAATTTGTCTTGTCCTAGGCTTCTATTTGGTTGCTAGGCTATTTATTACTGATTCAATTTCAGAGCTCATTATTGGTCTGTTCAGGGATTCACTTTCTTCCTGGTTCAATCTTGGGAGGATGTATGTGTCCAGGAATTTATTAATTTCCTCTAGATGTTCTAGTTTGTGTGCGTAGAGGTGTTCATAGTAGTCTCTGATGAGTATTTGTATTTCTGTGGGGTCAGTGGTGATGTCCCCTTTTGTCATTTCTAATTGTGTTTATTTGGATTTTCTCTGTTTTCTTCATTATTCTAGCAAACAGTCCATCTATCTTATTAAGGTTTTTCAAATAATCAACTCCTGAATTTGTTGATCTTTTATATGGTGTTTTTATGTTCTCAAATTCCTTCAATTCAGCTCTAATTTTGGTTATTTCTTGTCTTCTACTAGTTTGGGGGTTGGTTTGCTCTTGCTTCTGTAGTTCTTTTAGTTGAGATTTTAGGTTGTCAATTTTAGATCTTTCTAACTTTTTGACGTGGGCATTTAGTGCTATAAACTTCCCTCTAAACACTGCCTTAGCTGTGTCCCAGATATTCTGGTATGTTGCATCTTTGTTCTCATTAGTTTTAAAGAATTTCTTGATTATTGTCTTAATTTCATTACTTATCCAAGAGTCATTCAAGAGCAGGTTGTGTGGTTTTGAGTGATTTTCTTAGCATTGATTTTTATTTTTATTACACCGTGGTCTGAGAGTGTGGTTGGTATGATTACAGCATTTTTAAATTTGCTGAGTATTGTTTTATGTCCTATTGTGTGGTCTATATTACAGTATTTGCCATGTGGCTATAAGAAGAACGTATATTCCTTTTTGGGGGGTGGAGAGTTTTGTAGATATCCATTAGGTCTATTTGGTCAAGGGTTGAGTTCAAGTTCTAAATACCTTTGTTAATTTTCTGCCTTAATTATCTGTTTAATGCTGTCAGTGTGGTATTGAAGTTTTGTACAATTATTGTGTGGGAGTCTATGTCTCTTTGTAGGTATCTAAGAACTTGCTTTATGAATCTGGGTGCTCCTGTGTTGGGTGCATATATATTTGGAAAAGTTAGGTCTTGTTGTTGAACTGAACCGTTTACCATTATATAATGCCCTTCTTTATCTTTTTTGATCTTCGTTTATTTAAAGTCCATTTTGCTTGAAATTAAGATTGCAACCCCTGCTTTTTTCTATCTTCCATTTGCCTGGTAGATTTTTCTCCACCCCTTTATTTTGAGCCTTTGACTATCACTACATGTGAGATAAGTCTCTTAAAGACAGCATGCCATTGAGTCTTGATTCTTTATACAGCTTGCCACTTTGGGCTTTTCAATTGGGGCATTTAGCTAGCCTGTTTACATTCAAGGTTAGTATTGATACATGTGGATTTTATCCTGTCATCGTGTTGTTAGCTGGTAATTATGCAGACATGTTTGTGTGGTTGCTTTATAGTGTCACTGGTCTGTATACTTAAGTATGTGTTTGTATTTGCTAGTAAAAGCCTTTCCTTTCCATATTTAGTGCTCCTTTCAGGACTCTTGTAAGGCAGATCTGGTGTTAGTGAATTATCTCAGCATTTGCTTGTCTGAAAAGGATATTACTTTCTCCTTCACTTATGAAGCTTATTTGGTAGGATACGAAATTCTTGGCTGGAGTTGTTTTTCTTTAAAAGTGTTAAATATGGGCCCCTTTTTTTGGTTTGTAGGATTTCTGCTGAAAGGTCCACTGTTAGACTTAGACTTATGGGGTTCCCTTTGTAGGGGACCTACCCTTTCTCTAGGTGCCTTTAACATTTTTTCTTTCATTTTGACATTGGAAAATCTGGTGCTTATGTGTTTGGGGAATAATCTTCTTGTGTAGCAGCTTGCAGGAATTCTCTGCATTTTTTAAATTTGAATGATGGCCTCTCTAGTGAGATTGGGAAAGTATTCATGGAAGAGATTCCAAAATATGTTTTTCAAATTGTTTGCTTTCTCCCCATCTCTTTCAGGGATGTTATTTGTAGATTTGGCCCCTTTACATAATGCCATATTTTCCAGAAGTTTTGTTTATTACTTTGCATTCTTTTTTTCTTTAATTTTGTCAGTCTTACTTCAGAAAGCCAGTCTTCAAGCTCTGAGATTCTTTCCTCAGCAGTTTATTCTGCTGTTAATACATGTGATTGCGTTATGGAATTCTTGTAGTGTGTTTTTCAGCTCTATCAGATCAGTTTGGCACTTTCTTGTAATGGCCATTTTGTTTATCAGCTTGTGTATTGTCACCCTGTAATCCTTAGGTTCCTTGCACTGGGTTTTGATGTTCACCTGAATCTCAGTGATCTTTGTTCCTATCCATATTCTAAATTCTATTTCCTGTCATTTCAGCCATCTCAGCCTGGTTAAGAACCCTTGCTGGACAATTAGTGTGGTTGTTTGGAGGAGGAGACACTCTGGTCATTTGAGTTGCTGGAGTTCTTGCACTGGTTCTTTCTCATCTCTGGCTGAGGGTGTTCTTTTTAATGAGAGTGTAGATTGAGTACAGTTAGTAGAATTCTTTACTGGATATTTCCAGAAGCTTAAGGCTTTGTGCATGGTCTTTATTTTTAGCTGATTTGTTGTCTTCGGTTTCACGGGGGTGTATGTTAGCAAACTATTTTTGGTATTGAAGTTTTGGGGTGCAATCCAGTAGGTGGTACCTAAGTGTAATGGTCAGTAAGCAGTAGTCAGGCTCTTGCTCAGTTATATGGCTTCTATATATTTCCTCACAGTTGCAATCGTGTTCCCTCTCAATGCTCTGAAAGTATGGGTTCCTCTGCCGCTTAAGTGCTGGCTGCAGTTTATGACTTAGCACTCCCAAACTGCACACCTCAGCTCTAGGATGATCTCAGGATTTATGTTCCCTCCCAAACTTGGAGGCAACAGACAAAGAGATCTTAGCAATGGTTGTGTCCAAGGGTCTTTTGCTTTTCTCCTGGAGTTACAGCTGCTAGTTTTAGGGCTCTTGATTTTCAGATCTTCAACATCACATGAATTTTTTCCTAAAATTATTCTCAAGAAACTGATTCTCTTTTCCACCTCTGTTCCCACAATATTCTGTCACTCATAGAAAAAGAAAGGCACATCTATCACCATCCTGAATCTTACTATGGTATATTCACCCAGGGTGTAAAAAACATATAGTTGCAAAACAAAGACACAGTCAAAATCTTGGTGTTAGAATCAAGAAAAAGAATGATATTTTAAAACTGCATTGAAAATTGTTTTACAAATCAAGTGAAATCTTGATTTGTTGATTTGTTATTTACAAATAAATTATTGATTATTTATTTGTTATGTATTAGTTTACTATAAATTAGTTATTAATAAATAAGTTATTTATTGTTTATTTGTTATTTACAAATCAAGTGCTAATCTTTTAGTTTTTACCAAAATTAAACAAAGGTCTAATTGAGTTATTATCTAATAAATTATTAAAAATTATTTTTCGGCCGGGCGCGGTGGCTCAAGCCTGTAATCCCAGCACTTTGGGAGGCCGAGACGGGTGGATCACGAGGTCAGGAGATCAAGACCATCCTGGCGAACACGGTGAAACCCCGTCTCTACTAAAAAATACAAAAAACTAGCCGGGCAAGGTGGCGGGCGCCTGTAGTCCCAGCTACTCGGGAGGCTGAGGCAGGAGAATGGCGGGAACCCGGGAGGCGGAGCTTGCAGTGAGCTGAGATCCGGCCACAGCACTCCAGCCTGGGCGACAGAGTGAGACTCCGTCTCAAAAAAAAAAAAAAAAAATTATTTTTCAACTTCAATAAAGTTTTAGGATAGCAAATCAACACACAAAGATCAGTAGCATTTCCATACACCCATAACATTCAAACTGACTGCCAAATTAAGAATACAATGCAATTTAAAGTAGCCACACACAAAAACAAAATACCTAGGAATACATCTAACCAAGGAGGTGAAAGGTTTCCACAGGGAGAACAACAAAACACTGCTGAATTATATCACAGATGACACAAGCAAGTAGAAAAACATTTCATGCTTATAGTTTGGAAGAACCAATATTGTTAAAATGGCCACACTGCCCAAAGCAATCTACAGATTAAATGCCATAGTAGTTTGTTGTTAGATTATCAAACTACAAACATCATTTTTCACAGAACCAGAAAAAACTATTCTAAAGTTCACATGGAACCAAAAAAGAGCCCAAATGTCCAAAATAATCCTAAGAAAAAAGGAACAAAGCCAGAGACATCACATTAAATGACTTCAAACTATACTATAAGGCTACAGTAACCAAAACAGCATGGTACTGGTATAAAAACAGACATATTGACCAATGAAACAGAATACAGAACCCAAAAATAAAGCCACACACCTATGACCATCTTATCTTTGACAAAACTTACAAAAATAAGCAATGGGGAAAAGATGCCCTGTTCAATAAATGCTGCTGGGATAGCTGGCTAGCCATATACAGAAGAATGAAACCAGACCCCTACCTTTCACCAAATACAAAAATTAACTCAAGGAAGATGAATAATTTAAATGTAAGACTTCAAGCAATGAGATTCCTAGAAGAAAACCTAGAAAACACCATTCTGGACATTTGCCTTGGAAAAGAATTTATAACTAAGTCTTCAAAAGCAACTGCAACAAAAACAAATATTGACAAGTGGGACCTAATTAAACTAAAAATCTTCTGCACAGAAAAAGAAACTATCAACAGAGCAAACAGACAACCTACAGAATGGGAGAAAATATTTTCAAACTATGCATTCAACAAATGTCTAATATCCGGAATCTATATGCAACTATAACAAATTAACAAGCAGAAAACAAATAACTCTATTAAAAGTGGGCAAAACTGAAGGCAGAGGCTGCAGTGAGCCAAGATTGCACCACTGCACTCCAGCCTGGGCAACAGAGCAAGCCATTGTCTTGGAAAAAAAAGTGGGCAAAAGACATTAACAGACACATCTCAAAAGAGGACATACAAGTGGGCAATGAACATATGAAAACCCACTCAACATCACTTAGTCATCAGAGAAATGCGAATCAAAACCACACTGAAAAATCATCTTACACACATCAGAATGGCTACTATTAAAAAATCAAAAAATAACAAACGTTCACAAGGCTGTGAAGAGAAGGGAATACTTAGACTGTTGGTGGGAATGTAAATTAGTTCAGCCACTGTTAAAAGCAATTTGGAGATTTCTCAAAGAAATTAAAGCAGAACTACCATTTAGCCCAGCAATCTTATTACTGGCTATATACCCCCCAAAACACAAATCTTTCTACCAAAAACGCACATGCTCTTGCATGTTCATTGCAGCACTCTTCACAATATGAAAGACATGGAATCAACATAGTTAACTCCTCAGTGGTGGACTGGATAAAGAAAATGTGACATATATACACCATGGAATACTACACAGCCATAAAAGAATGAAATTATGTTCTTTGCAGCAACATGGATGCAGATGGAGGCCATTTTCCTAAGTGAATAATGCAGGAAAAGAAAATCAAATACAAATACTGCATGTTCTTACTTTTAAGTTAGAGCTAAACACTGGGTACTCGTGGGCATTAAGATGGCAATGAGAGACACTGGGTACTCCTAGAGTGGGGAGGGAGAAAAAGGAACAAGGGTTGAAAAACTATTGGGTGCTATGCTCACAACCTAGCTGACAGGATCATTCATAACCCAAACCTCAGTGTCATGTAACATACCCAGGCAACAAACCTCCACGTGTACCCACTGAATCTAAATAAAAAGTTGAAAAAAATTATTTTTCATGACAGATCAATATGCGATTTTTGGCATATAATATAGAAGGAGCTTATTTCAGGCATCTATTTCTGCCTAACAACCCCCAAACAGTGTCTTAAACAACAATTTAATATTTCTCATAATTCCTTAGGACAGGAGCTTGGAAGTGGGCTTAGTTGGGTAGTTCTTTTGCTCCTTGTCAACTGGGGTCATTTACTCAGTTGTTTTCCGTTGGTGAGTAGACTGAGATAAAAAGTCCAAGGGGGTTTCTCGCACTTGTCTGGTGCCTCTGACCTCTCCATGTGACTCCACATGGACTTTCTCCCAACATAATAGAATATGAATTTCTTATATCATAAGAACTTCTTAAATTAGAGCTAAACACTGGGTACCTTTATAGTTCTTTTATAAGAACTTCTTGTAATATAAGAATATAACATAAGAAGTTCTTTGAGAGGTAAATAGTTTTACCTCTCTAAATAGCTTTGAAAGGTAAACAGTAGCTTCCAGACCTCTTAAATATTAGGCCCAAAACTCTCATGGTGCCACTTTCTTTCTTTTTTTTTTTTTTTAATTATTATACTTTAAGTTCTGGGATACATGTGCAGAATGTGAAGTTTTGTTACATAGGTATACACATGCAATGGTGGTTTGCTGCACCCATCAACCATTTACATTACGTATTTCTCCTAATGCTCTCTCTCCCCTAGCCCCCGGCCCCCCGGCAGGCCCCAGTGTGTGATGTTCTCCTCCCTGTGTCCATGTGTTCTCATTGTTCAACTCCCACTTATGAGTGAGAACATGCAGTGCTTGGTTTTCTGTTCCTGTGTTAGTTTACTGAGAATGATAATTTCCATCTTCATCCATGTCCCTGCAAAGGACATGAACTCATCCTTTTTTATGGCTGCACAGTATTCCATGGTGTATATGTGCCACATTTTCTTTATCCAGTCTATCATTGATGAGCATTTGGGTTAGTTTCAGGTATTTGCTATTGTGAACAGTGCTGCAATAAACATACGTGTGCATGTGTCTTTATAGTAGAACAATTTATATTCCTTTGGGTATATACCAAGTAATGGGATTGCTGGATCAAATAGTATTTCTGACTCTAGATCCTGCAGGATCTGTCTTCCACAATGGTTGAACAAATTTACACTCCCACCAACAGTGTAAAAGCATTCCTATTTCTCCACATCCTCTCCAGCATCTGTTGTTTCCTGACTTTTTAATGGTCACCATTCTAACTGGCATGAGATGGTATCTCATTGTGGTTTTGATTTGCATTTCTCTAATGACCAGTGATAATGAGCTTTTTTTCATGTTTTGTTGGCCACATAAATGTCTTCTTTTGAGAAGTGTTTTTTCATATCCTTTGCCCACTCTTTGATGGGGTTGTTTGCTTTTTTCTTGTAAATTTGTTTAAGTTCTTTCTAGATTCTGGATATTAGCCCTTTGTCAGATGGATAGATTGCAAAAATTTTCTCCCATTCTGTAGGCTGCTTGTTCACTCTGATGATAGTTTCTTTTACTGTGCAAAAGCTCTTTAGTTTAATTAGAACCCATTTGTCAATTTTGGCTTTTGTTGCCATTGCTTTTGGTGTTTTAGTCATGAAGTCTTTGCCCATGCCTATGACATGAATGGTATTGCCTAGGTTTTCTGCTAGGGTTTTTATGGTTTTAGGTCTTATGTTTAAGTCTTTAATCCATCTTGAGTTGATTTTTGTGTAAGATGTAAGGAAGGCTTCCAGTTTCAGTTTTCTGCATATGGTTAGCCAGTTTTCCCAACACCATTTATTAAATAGGGAATCCTTTTCTCATTGCTTGTTTTTGTCAGGTTTGTCAAAGATCAGGTGGTTGTAGATGTGTGGCATTATTTCTAAGGCCTCTGTTCTGTTCCTCTGGTCTATATATCTGTTGTGGTAATAGTACCATGCTGTTTTGGTTACTGTAGCCTTGTAGTATAGTTTGAAGACAGGTAGCGTGATGCCTCCAGCTTTGCTCTTTTTGCTTAGCATTGTCTTGGCTATACGGACTCTTTTTTGGTTCCATACGAATTTAAAATAGTTTTTGCTAATTCTGTGAAGAAAGTCAATGGTAGCTTCATAGGGATAGCACTGGATCTATACATTACTTTGGGCAGTATGGCCATTTCTACGATATTGATTCTATCTATAAGCATGGAATGTTTCTTCGTTTGTTTGTGTCCTCTCTTATTTCCTTGAGCAGTGATTTGCAGTTCTCCTTAAAGAGGTCCTTCACATCCCTTGTAAGTTGTATTCCTCGGTATTTTATTCTCTTTGTAGCAATTGTGAATGTGAGTTCACTCATGAGTTGGCTCTCTGAGTGTCTATTGCTGGTGAATAAGAATGCTTGTGATTTTCACACAGTGATTTTGTACCCTGAGACTTTGCTGAGGTTGCTTATCAGCTTAAGGAGATTTTGTGGGGTTTTCTAGACGATGGGGTTTTCTAAATATACAATCATGTCATCTGCAAACAGAGACAATTTGACTTCCTTTCTTCCTATTTGAATATCCTTTATTTCTTTCTCTTGCCTGATTGTCCTGGCCAGAACTTCCAATACTATGTTGAATAGGAGTGATGAGAGAGGGCATCCTTGTCTTGTGCCATTTTTCAAAAGGAATGCTTACAGCTTTTGTCCATTCATTATCATATTGGCTGTGGGTTTGTCATAAATAGCTCTTATTATTTTGAGTTATGTTCCATCAATACCTAGTTTACTGAGAATTTTTAGCATGAGAGGGTGTTGACTTTCTCCAAATCAAATTGGTCAAAGAAAATTTCAAGACCAGCCTAAAGTCAAAGGTAGAAGAAATAGATTTGACCTCTTGTTGGATGAAGGAATATGTATGTACCTGAAGGACGGAAATGATGGCAGGCATCTTTGGAGACTACCTACCACAGAGTCCAAGGAATTAAGTGACATCACTATAATAAGACTCCTTAATAAGGCTCCTTCTTGCAAAATACTTTTCAATTGTTTATTCTGAAATATTGAGGGCCTATTACATGTCTGACACTGCTCTAACAATAAAGGATGCAATCATGAACAAAAGCCTACTCATTTTGAGCAACAGAAAAGATAGCCATATTTTGCAATAAGAGATACTTTATAAATGTCAGCAATTATTGTTGACTCTGAGGTGACAAAACAATACATCAGTCATTTCTACTGACCTTTGCAGCATGGCCAAGCTATAGTGCACTAGTAACTCTAAGAAATTTCTATATTACTTTAGGATTGTGGGTCAAAAAAGTCTTATTTTCAATGTTTTAGTTACAGGAAAGCATAGAATGACCAGTTGGAATTAACTTCTATTTCTAGCTCATTATTCCAACAAAAGCATATGTTTTTATAGAAAAGAACATCCCTGCTGTTTGAACACTAAAAGATGACAGGACTACAAAAAACGGATAATGTCTCAGAATGGTTTTCAGAAATTTGATGAGGAATTTCCTGTATAGTCTGGAGCAGAAAGACTAAGATGTTGTCTCAGTTGTTAAAGTCTAAGTATCCTTTTTCTTATTACTAAAAATATTTCTGCTTTGTTACATATAATACTCTTATTATATGTTATACAATATGTAATTCTCCTAATAAAAATATATTATATCATAAATGCCCAGATAAATAACTGATAAGGTTTAATGGTTGGCAATCCATCTAAATGAGAATTGATAGCTAGGTAGAGGAGATCAGGAGTATACCAGTGTGTGATAACTCTAAGCCATTGTGTTGCCAGCCCAGCATCTATGCACAAAACATAGCACTCCTTCTCCCTCTGCCCCGTGAACATGTCCCCATATTGAGGTCCGATGAGTCATGCTTGTGCAATGGGACCCATTCCATTGACCGCTGTTGGTTGGAACAGACTTGGGCACTTGATCCAGGCTGAGACAATTAGTTAAGATTAGGCCTGGGGGAAGTTAGTCTTTTTGATGTAACTAGACCTATTAGACACATGTGAAGCTTGGATACTGTGGTATGGCATCTTCCACCTACCACACTTCCTCCAGCAAAGCAGAGGAATCCATTTTGCAAAGACAAAGAAGAATGCCAGAAATGCACATCTTCTAATAAGTGAGGATCCTTCTGCCTTTTTAGTGCCTGGGTCCAGTACCTGCCTACCCTTGACTTCTGCTAGGCCCCATGTACCTTCCTAATAAATTCCCTTTTTCTCTTTCAGCTACAATCAGAGGATGCTCATCAGAGTTTAAGTAGAGCAGTCACAGGGGAGGAAGTAAAGTAGACCAGAAGTAGGTAGGGGAACCAGTAGAAGAATGTAACAAATGGGTTACAATAGCAAGGTGGTCCATGACAAAATAAAGTAGAAATATATGTGCCAAGGACTCCAGACTGTCACTCATACACTGTTACATTCCTTCTGTGTGGCCTGGACCAACCTACAGCAACAAGAGATCAAGTAGGAATTTTTTTTTATATTTCTCTCCTCTGTATCTGATAAACATTCTTTCTGTATGTAGTTTAGCCCCAATCTTTAAAAAAACAAAACAAAAAAAAACTTATTTTTCTAAAAAACAACAACAAAAAATCCAATTTTCTCCTTTCTCAACCAAACAACTTGAAAGAAGATAAATTGCCCTCTTGCCCTTACTTGGTTAAATGATTATCTTCCCCCTATCCAGCTTTTATGAGCATTTCCTGGCTCCTCAGTCTCTCTCATTACCATGTGACATTGTCCCCAGATAATTCTACCTAAACAATATCTTTCCAATCTATTCCCTCCTCTATATTTCCTCCTCAGTATCCCTACCTCAGGCCCTCATCCTTTCTTACTGAGACCTGTGAAATAGTCTTCTAATTGGTCTCCCTGTCCCAACCCTTCCTCTTTCTAATCCATTCGTATAATATTACCAAACTACCTTTCTAAAACATAAATATGACTGGGTTCACTGTTATTTAAAGACCTTGTAAGTCTTCATGTTGCTTTAGACAAAATCTATAATTTTGCTGTCAATACTACCTTAAATCTTATCCCCAACTTATTTTTTTTTTTTAATTTTAAACCTATCCTTATGTATTACACTGCTATGGACTGAATGTTTGTGTCTCTCCAAACTTTGTATGTTGAAACCTTAATCCCCAGCATGATGGTCCTTGGAGATGGTCTAAGAGGTAACTAGGTCATGAGTGAAGCCCTCATGTTGGGATCAGTGCACTTATTATAAGAGGAGACATGAAAAAGCTTAGCTTCTCTCTCTCTCTCTCTCTCTCTCTCTCTCTCTCTCTCTGTGTGTGTGTGTGTGTGTGTGTGTGTGTGTGTGTGTGTGTGTCTGTCTGTCTGTCTGTCTGTCTGTCTCTCAGCCATGGGAGGATATAGCAACTGTCTGCAAGCCATGAAACAAACCATCACCGGACACCAGACCTGCCAACGTCTACATCTTAGACTTCCCAACCTCCAGAATTGTGAAAAATAAATGTTTGTTGTGTAAGCCACCCAGTATATGGTATTCTTATTATAACAGCCTGAGCTGACTAAGACACATACCCTACATTACAATGGCATATTCCCAAACACACCACTTTTTATGCTTTCATGCTTTTACTGTTGTTCCCTTTGCCTAAAATGCCTTTCCCCCATACATATCATCCCTCCTTTCTGTCTCATGAATTTTTTAAAATTCCTGTTCGTGAAATTTTACTTGTACTTTTAGCTGCTGATATTGCTTGTAACAGATATATTTGCTTGTGGTGCTAATAGAGCATTCACAGCACTATATAGCATGGTTTACAAAATATTCCTGCCTAAGTGTAAACCTCTGGAAGCCCCCAAAAATCACATTATTGTTTATCTCTTTAACACCTAGAGATATTCCTTAAAATACTACATAAATATTTACTAATTTAAATTAAATTAGTAGTCAACTTGCAAGTTAAAATGGCATTTCTATTCCCTATGATTTATACATTGACATAGAAATGCTTTTATATTTAAAACAACAAGCCAACCATCACTTATTATTCATTTAATAATTGTTCATTTTATTCTTCTAACATATATTATTTCATAAGTCAATTGTGCAGCAGTAGCTTCAAAGTCCTTAATACAATAATTTTTATTTAAACAGTGAACAAAAATTCCAGGGTTGGCAGTAGTCAATAGACCAGCTCATTATTTTCACTCCAGTGGATACTGCAGTACCCAAATAAAATAACAACTCTGATATTTTTTTGATTTGATATTTTATTTTATTTTAACTTTTATTTTAAGTTCAGGGGTACATGCACAGGATGTGCTGGTTTGTTACATGTGCAAATGTGTGTCATGGGGTATGTTGTACAGATTATTTCATCATGGAGATATTAAGCCTAGTGACCATCAGTTATTTTTGCTGATCTGTGTGTCCGTGTGCTCCCATCACTTAGCTTCCACTTATAAGTGAGAACATGCAGTATTTGGTTTTCTGATCCTGTGTTAGTTTAAGGATAACAGCCTCCAGCTCCATCCATGTCCCTCCAAAGGATATGATCTCATTTTTTATAGCTGCATAGTATTCCATGATGTGATACATATTTTCTTTGTACCACACCACATTTTCTTCGTCCAGTCTATCACTGATGGGCATTTGGGTTGAGTCCATGTCTTTGCTACTGTGAATATTGCTGCAATGAACATAGACATGCACATTATCTTTATAATAGAATGATTTATATTCCTTTGGTTATATACCCAGTAATGGAATTGCTGGGTCAAATGGCATTTCTGGTTCTAGGTCTTTGAGGAATTGCCACACTGTTTTCCGCAATGGTTGAACTAATTTACACTCCCACCAACAGTGTAAAAGAGTGCCTTTTCTCCTCACCCTTGCCAGCATTTATTATTTTTTTGACTTTTTAATAATAGCCATTCTGATTGGTGTGAGGTGGTATCTCATTGCGGTTTTAATTTGGATGTATCTAATCATCAGTGATGTTGAGCCTTTTTTCATATGTTTGCAGGCTGCATGTATGGCTCCTTTTGAGAAGTGCTTGTTTGTGCCCTTTGTCCACTTGTTAATGGGGTTGTTTGGTTTTTTCTTGTAAATCTGTTTAAGTTCCTTGTAGATGCTGAGTATTAGACCTTTGTAAATCTGTTTAAGTTACTAATAGATGCTAGATATTAGACCTTTGTCAGATTCACAGTTTGCAAAAATTTTTCCCATTCTATACGTTGTCTGTTTACTCTGCTGATAGTTTCTTTTGCTGTGTGGGAACACTTTAATTAAATTAGACTCCATTTGTCAATTTTTGCTTTTGTTGCAGATGCTTTTGGCATCTTCGTCTTGAAATCTTTGCCTGTGCCTGTGTCCTAAATGGTATAGCCTAGATTTTCTTCTAGGGTTTTTATAGTTTGGGGTTTTACATTTAAGTCTTTAATCCATCTTGAGTTGATTTTTGTATATGGTGTAAGGAAGTGGTCCAGTTTCAATTTTCTGCATATGGCTAACCAGTTCTCTCAGCACTATTTATTAAATAGGTAATCATTTCCCCATTGCTTGTTTTTGTCAGGTTTGTGGAAGATCAAAAGCTTAAGCTGATAAGCAATTTCAGCAAAGTCTCAATTCCTTCAATCAAATAGTCTGTTCTTCTACCAGTACCATGCTGTTTTGATAACTGTATCCCTATACTATACTTTGAAATTTGGTAGTGTGATGCCTCTCACTTTGTTCTTTTTGCTTAGGATTGCCTTGGCTATTCGGGCTCTTTTTTCGTTCCATATGAATTTTAAAGTAGTTTTTTTCTGGTTCTGTGAAGAATGTCAATGGTAGTTTAATTGAATTTAATTGAATGGTAGTAGAATTGCATTGAATCTATAAACTGCTTTGGGCGGATTCGCCATTTTACGAAAATTGATTCTTCCTATCCATGAGTATGGAATGTTTTTCAATTTTGTGTGTGTGTCATTTCTGATTTCTTTTAGCAGTGGTTTGTAGTTCTCCTAGAAGAGCTCCTTCACTTCCCTTGTTAGCTGTATTCCTAGGTATTTTATTTTCTTTGTAGCAATTGTAAGCAGGAGTTCATTCATGATTTGGCTCTCAGCTTGACTGTTGCTGGTGTATAGGAATGCTAGTGATTTTTGCACATTAATTTTGTATCCTGAGACAGCTGAAGTTGCTTATCAGCTTAAGAAACTTTTGAGCTGAGACAATGAGGTTTTCTAGATATAAAGTCATGTCATCTGCAAACAAAGATAGTTTCACTTCCTCTCTTCCTATTTGAATACACTTTATTTCTTTCTCTTGCCTGATTTCCCTGGCCAGACCTTCCCATACTATATTGAGTTGGAGTAGTGGGAAAGTACAGACTTGTCTTGTGCTGGTTTTCAAGAGGAATACTTCCAGCTTTTGCCCTTTTGGTATGATATTGGTTATGGGTTTGTTATATATGGCTCTTATTATTTTGAGGTATATTGTTTCAATACATAGTTTATTGAGAGTTTTTAACATGAAGTGATGTTGAATTTTATCAAAAGCCTTTTCTGCATCTATTGAGATAATCAAGTAGCTTTTTTCTTTAGTTCTGCTTATGTGATGAATCACATTTACTGATTTGCATATGTTGAGCCAAACTTGCATGCTGGGGTTGAAGCCTACTTGATTGTAGTGGACAAGCTTTTTGATGTGCTGCTGGATTTGGTTTGCCCGTATTTTGTTGAGGACTTTTGCATGAATGCTCAACAAAGATATTGACCTGAAGTTTCTTTTTTTGTTATGTCTCTGCCAGGTTTTGGTATCAGGATGATGTTGGCCTCATAGAATGAGTTGGGGGAGGAGTCCCTCCTTTTTAATTTTTTGGAATAGTTTCAGTAGGAATGGTAACTCTGGTGTTTTTTAAATATTTACAGTTTATTTTAAATAACCACAGATTTCATAAACAAACCTGAAATTAAATATTTTATACATTTCAAATCCAAAAATATGTAAGCTTACTACAGAACAAACTGCAAATATAAATGTATTTTAAGATAAATATTCATTAGCAGATACAGTTAGTAAAATTAATTTTTATTCAAAACATAAACACCATATTAAGATAAAGAGAACTTAATCATAAAAATTTTTTGCTATTAAGTAATGGTCTAAACATGAAAGTGTTTATATTGTAAAATGAATTATCCAGCATATTTTAGAAATAATCAAAACTTGGTGAAAAAAATGTTGCTCCAAACAATTCTCTGTTCCAAAAGTATTAAGGCTGAGGGGAGCAACCTAAGACTATAGACTTTATACCTAAATGATTTTCCACCTTAAAAATTTTCCACCTGCTCCTATTTTGTGATTTGCTGAACCCTTCCAATTGCTTCCTAGGTCTAAGTTGTCTGGAGTAATATTCTGGTTGTTAACAATTGTATGAAGTTAGTATAGCTTTAATGTTTCTGCCAAATGTCATTACTTCATCTCTCAAACTGAGCCCTGGAAATAGTTGGAATCATCTTACATAGACCTTTGATGACCTCAAATGAAGAAATGGCAAAAGCAAAGATATAATAACTGATGGAACTCTTCTATGCTTTGTTATTCAGATTTTATAAATATTACTGACAAAATCTACCAACATTTGTTTAATTTGAGATGTGAGGCTACATTATGAATGAGTAAAAATGATTAGCTATTTACATCTCCCAAATTTTTTATTTCTGTTAACCAACAGATTACTTCATTTTGACCATAAAAAGTCAGCTAGCCATATAGACACAACAATGACATAAATCAGAAACCTGAAAATAATCAAAGAATCTCTTTGGTATCCAATTCAGAATCAGAGTGAAAACAGATCAGAGGCCATTGCTCGTTACCATCCTGTCTGCTCCTCTTCCACCCATGCAGAAACTGCATGTGCTTGTGTGAATGAATGTGTGTGAATGCATGCTTTTATGTTCTCATATGTAAAATCAGTTCTTGTTCACAGCTTCAGTAACGATGAATTCACCTACTCATTAAATTTTATTTGTAACCCCCAAATCAATATTCCAAGAAATTTTGTGTCAATTTGTGGACATGCACAGAGCAGCAAAAAATTTGAGTTGTCCAAAGCGCTGGTTTGCAGCTGAGGTAGAACAGGGCAATGTGCTGCCTTCATGTTTCTGCTCTCATACAGAGATGACCAGAAAACACAGGCAGTCAGGGCAGTGCTGGGTAGTGTGAGAAGCTCCAGCCCTGGGGCCAGGTGGATGGGGTTCGAATCCCAACTCTGGCACCTGTTAGTGTGGCAACACAGGCATGTCACTTGGCACTTCTCAATCTCCTTATCTCTTTTGTAAAATAAAGAGAATAGAATCCACCAGGATGAGTTTTGAAGATTAAATACGATGTTTGATTCATATATATTTTCTCTAAGAGTTAATTCACTGTTTGCACTAATTCAACGTTTTCAGCAACTTTACAGAACATAACTACTACGAATATCAAGAATCTACTGTATCTCGACATTGGTGGTGAGAATCTGAGACATCTTAGTGACTTCCAGTTTTGCACTTTGAGAGGACTGAGGGAGATCATTCTTACCCCAAGTGTATATGTGCTTATTTTGACACATGCTTCAATATTATCATGTGATTTGCCAATTTAACTGCAGAAATTAATCTAGCTTTTATAGTTGATCAAATTCCATTTCTATTTGGTATAGGAGATTGTTTATGGAATCACTCAGCTACCCATTAACCGCTGTTTTTCTCTTGATCATGTTACTATCTAATATTTACCCTAGGCTTGGGTCTTTTACAAAAGTATTAATTATCATGTAGCAGTTAATAGCAATTTCTGGCTTCATGACGGATTTTCCAGCTGGCTAATGACCGTGCTTGAGTTAGATGTAAGCCAAAATACAGGAATTGTTGAATAAAATCAAGGACTTATCTACTTTAATTAAACAGAAAAATAACACTTTTAAATTAGAAACAAATTATATGTTGTTGATATATAAGTAATTCTTGTACCTCATAACAAGATTACTAAATTAAATATAATTTAAATGGACAAGATTGAAACAGACCACTTAAAAAGTTATACAACTGTCTAATAAGCACATGAAAAGATGCTCAATATCATTAGACATCAGAGAAATGCAGAATAAAATCACCATGAAATACCATGCACATCCACTAGAATGACTAAAATTATAAAGACTGACAATACCAAGTGTTGACAGGAATGTGGAAAAACTACAACTCTCCTACTTTACTAATGGAAATGTAAAAATGACACAACTAGTTTGGAAATGAATCACCAGTTTCTTATAAAGTTAAACAAGTACTTATCATCTACCCAGAAAATCAACTCCTGGGTGATTACCTCAGAAAAATTAAAACATATGTCCACACAAAGACTCAGACACAAAAGTTCATAGCAGCTTTATTTGTCATAGCCAAAAACTGGAAACGACCCAAATGTGAACAACAGGCGAATGAATAAACAATTTGTGATATATTCATACAATGGAATTTAAAAATAAAAATGGACTACTGATATGTACAACATAAATGAATCTTAAAACCGTGATGCTGAATGATATATAGCAAATATAAAACAGTACAAACTGTGTGATTCCATTTATATGAAATTCTAGAAAAGACAAAACTAATCTATGACAACAGAAAGCAGACCAGCGTTTGCCAGGGGCAGATGGGGATGGGAAGAAGAATGTTGCAAAGGATCATGAGAGAATGATGGGCGTTATGGAAATGTCCTGTACCTTGGTTGCAGTGACGGTTACATGGACACAGGTAATTTTCAAAACTCATTCAACTGTACTCTTTAAATGGATACATTTAACTTTATGCAAATTATACCTCCAAGTTCATTAAAAAATTATTTATGGCTATGATTGTAATTCTATAAGAGAGAATTAGGAATAAAGAAAGAAATAGAGGATAGGGGAGAAGAGAAAATGAAATAATCTGTGAGAAGAAATAGAAGGAAAGTACATAAAGACAAGAGATGAGGTAGAAGTAGTATGATTTACAAAGCCTTCATAATTCTCAGGGGCTTTGGATGGCAGAAATAAATGTGAAACTCATGTGGTAGGATAAGCAACTCACTTTTCTCTGCCCTTTAATCCTCTGCCTTTTGGCCTAAGTCAATACATTTTGAATAGTTTCCTTCAAATAAGTAGTCTAATGCCCATACATACTATGTTTAAATTACTCACCTGTTAGTTATTGATGAAGTATAACCAGGAATAACTACCCTTTTAAAATATCCTATCTGTAAAAAACAAAAATAAAATGATGCCTACTCCAGTAGAGAGTAGCAACTCAAATCCTAAACCAGTTGGGTATTCTTTTTCCCAACTCTGGTCCACTGTTACTACATGAAGTATTCATGAGCTAGTTAAATAAACACATGGTAGTGTGTGATATGTTTCAGACTTTGGAGTAGATACCAAAGACACACAAAAATTTGACCAAAACACTGACTGTTCTGTAAAAGAGTTTTTGAGACAAAGATAATTACAATAAAAGTGATAACCACAGAGGCATGTTTTCAGTCATTTATGTGCATTAGAATCTCCAAGGCGGCCAGGCGCGGTGGTTCATGCCTGTAATCCCAGCACTTTGGGAGGCCGAGGCGGGTGGATCACCAGGTCAGGAGATCGAGACCATCCTGGCTGACACGGTGAAACCCCGTCTCTACTAAAAATACAAAAAATTTGCCGGGTATGGTGGTGGGTGCCTATAGTCCCAGCTACTCAGGAGGCTGAGGGAAAAACAAAAAAAAGAATCACCAAGGCAATCACTACAATGAAATTCTGTCTTCTGCACTCAAAAATTATGATTTGTGCAGACTGGGTGAGAATCTGAGGATTCTATATTCAGTGTTTTCCAGCTGATTCCCATGGACACTAAAACTTCAGACACATGACATAGGATTTTATGGCAGCAACAGGAATTACCAAAGCCCACCTAGTATGGTCAGTTCAAAGGAAGAGCTTCTTATTCTGGTTAAAGAAGGAGGAATATGGCAAGGGAGGGTTAAATTCTCAAAAATGTAAGAACTGTGTAAACAGTTAAGTGAACGTGTATTAAAAGACACAAAGTGGCAGCAATGAGGACTGTCAAAGTCAGAAAATGGAGAGTTTTAAATTAGTTAATTAAGGTGATTTTTTAAAAGGGTTGGTCTGATCAGAGACGGCCTGAAGATGACAGGGTCAGTTGCTCAGCTTTTCTTATCATTAGTGATTTCTCTGGTTTTTTACCCCATGTGCCAAACCCAGAAAAAGTCACGTCGCAGGTATCCAACAGCAACATCTTCAGACTCGTTGGCTCAGTCCACAAACCTATATTGCACAACTCAACTTGACTCTGCCTTCTATACCATTTCTCCTAGACTCTCAACCTTTTGTTCAGTTTTCTGCTCTGTCTCTTTATTTTAATCAGGAATATAGGTGGTTTAGTCATCTCTCCCAAACAAGGTTCATCCTCAAACTTTGTCCTCTCTTACTACTAGCAGTCAGAGCTCAAGGTCACTCCAGTGTCCTCTGGTCAACACTTTCCCCAAAAGATCTGCATCCAATAACCTTAAGGAACTTTATACATCTAGGTGACTATAGCTAGAAAACCTTTTACATTTGATGATGCAATCGCTGAAAACACACATAGTTTTTATTTTCATTGGTCATTATATTCTATCTAGTAAACTGTTGAGTCTTTTAGTATTCAAAGGAAATTCTACACATACCTCACTTGGAAGGCATTTATTTCAGTTGAGTTCAATTATAATTAATTTAAAGCATAGACTGTATTTTATAATCTTTGGAACTATCTAAGAAAAAAATCAATGTTAATGAAAGATGTAGCAAAAATGTAGGTGCTTTGCAAATTTTTCTTATGTAATGTAATGTTGACTTATATTATCGTTATGGAGGATTTGTGGAGGGTTTTTTCAGTTTTTTGTTGTTGTTGTTGTTTGGGGGGAAGTTTTTGCTTAAAAAATTTCAATCCTGTTCAGAGTGTGCCCCAAAGATGACTGCTATTTTTATGTTAGTGGATGACAAAGAAAATGTTCTCTTGGCTAATAGCTAATGCCTAAAGCAGTTTTATGAGGTGTGTGAATTTATGTGCGCTTAAAGCTGGCCTGAAATATCTTCCTGGAAGGTATTATGCTGATTATTCTTTCAGTTCACTAAATACCTAAAGTTATATCAAACACTGGCTTGTGTCTTCAGAGTACACTGTCCGCTCACATCTTTCTTGGTCTTGACCTTGATTCTTTAACAAAGCCTTCTCTAACTTCCATCTTCACCCAAGTTCATCCTTCCCTCCTCTGAAACCTTCCAAGCCCTCTATTTATATCTTTTCATTCCTTTTACTTTACGCCTTTTAACTTAGAATTCTAGATTAGAGGAATATCAAAACAGGAACACAAGCACAGAGAAAAATTCAGATCACAGGTTAAAGCAACTAGTATGGGGCACAACACCTGAATCACCTAATGTCAGAACAGGAGCTCTTGAATCCCATGTATAGGAAGAGGAAGTACACCTATTCCCCTTGACAATATGTTCTTCTACTAATCAGTTTTAGACAGTATTCTTCTAAAATGGCACAGCCAGCAAGCATTACTGACACCTACAAGGTGCCTGGATTGCCATACAAATCATAAAATGTAAAAGTTGCCCATTTTGCTGATTGAAAGTCAGAAGCAGGGGAAGGACTAAGAAGCTCCAACTCACGAAAGCATTCATAGGACGCAAGACCAGTGTTTGGCTGGGTACTTAAGACACTAAGGTGTCAGCAAATTTAGACTTTCACAAGCTAGGGAGCTCTTGCTATGATTCTGAATTTAATTAGGAAGTTCATGGCCATAATAAAGAAATGAAACAATATGACCTTTCATGGAACCTCTGATAAAGGGGGTTTATTTTGGTTAAACTTGAGGTTCATAGAAAAAAATTAGTCCAAATTTGTTTTACTCTAACTATATCCTCCAACTATACCACTTTTCCAAGGGCAAGAGTGATTTGTATTTGGAGTAACTAAAAGAGGCAAATGCAGTCTTACAACACTTTAGCACTTCATAGACCTACTCTGTTTCTCCCTGTAACCACACAAACTGACAGCTCTATTTGTCAGGAAGATTTTGTTGCAACAGTTTTAGTCTTGTCATATCTAGCTTTCATCCGTTCTGTATATGGTTTTGGAACTAATATTCTAGAGTCCAAACTAGTTAGATAATAGAGAATTACGGGCACACTTGTGAAGATTTAACAAGAGGCATGAAAAGGTTCAAGCACTTAGGATGAGAAGTTTCACAAGACCAATTTCTCATGCCAGATTTCTGATACTATATTTCCTGTTTATTTGGAGTCAGGGCTACTGGGAAAATCTCCATTCTTGTGATAACTGTACTTGAACTTTGAATAGTAATTAAAACTCAGAAGCTGTGGCATAATATGAGACTATCTGGTGTCTGGGGAGAAAGTTCCTGTTTCTTTCTCTTTCTTCAATTGAGTTTTTACATTTTTTAAAATGATAAACAGAAAATATATTGAAGTCACTTCCATCATTTTATTGCTATTTATTACAGCTTTAATGCATGCAGAAATTACAATCTAGTAGGAGAGATAACACATAAACATCAATGTTCTCAATATCACCCAATATATAATAAGTAAAATATAAATGAAACAAGGTAAATGCAATTGGTAGCCAGGAGATAAGGGTCACGGTCACCCTTGGGTGAAACAGACTCTGTAGTGCTTAAATAAGTGTTGAAAGGTGATGAAAGGGTTTTATACGGAAGACTTTCAGCTTGGTTGAAGAAGGAAAGCATGATGGGAGTCGAGGGAACAATATAAACAGAACTATGCAGACCAAAGACCCAGTGCATATGTATGAGAATTATGAATAGGATATTAGCCATTACACTGGTTTTGTGTTTGATATTTCTGAAAATTAAAAGCCATTTGGAGGCCAGGGAGTTGAAAGCCAACTTAGTGAGTCTGAACTTTCCTCAGTCACTCACAAAAGACATTACAGTAAGGCGGTTAAGAGCCTAGGTGCCGCGCCCCCTGCCACTCCCCACACACATTCAACCCCACATCCTGCATTGACAGGTGGAAGAGGGCAACCTTGGATTCCTGAACTTACAGCTCATAAGCTGTGTGATCTTGGATGAGTTGCTGAACTCCAGCAGGCTCAGTGTTCTTCACAGTTATACGATAATACTAGCTACCTCACAGGATTATTGTGAGGATTAATTAAGTCTATCTGTTTAGAACTTAGGACTGCTTAGAGCCTTGCCTGATACACTGTAAGCCCTCCATAATTGCTAGCTGTTGTTATTGAGCAGTGAAATAATATAACCAAAGTGAAGTACTTTAAAACCAAAGCGAAGTATTTAAAAAATATTTAGGGAAGGTGTTAAAATGTATTAGAGAGGGGTGACTCTATAAGAAATAAGACCAATAAAGAGAATACTATTAATTCATTAAGTATGTGGTAATTAAAGACTAAACTAAGGTCACAGAAGGAGGAATATAGAGAAAGAGAAAGATGCCAAAAATATTTCAAAGGTAGGTTGTTAGGACTGGAGAATTGATTGTGTAAGGGACACAATAGAAAGCAGTGAGTCAAGGATGGCTCCAAGATTTCATTACCAAGGAAATGGAACTTCTTTTAGAAAAACCAAGAATGAAATTAGTAGAGTAAGAGACAGTTTAAGTGAAAAGTCATTAGTTCAGTTTTAAGCATGATGAGTTTGAGGTGCCTATGACATTCAGGGGAGACGTTCACAAGACTCCTAGCAATGCAGAACTGGAGTCCAGGAAGAAGCAGCCTGGAATGGGTGTGTGAACCATCACCTTGAAGGTGGTAAAATGGAATATAAATGGGTAGTTTTAGATAGAGAGAGAAGGAAAAGGGAGAGACTAGGATATGACTTTGGAGAACACCAACCTTTGGGGCAGGGACAAAAAAGAGTCATCAACATTTTCAGAGAGAAAACAATCTGGGATAAGAAAGGAGCACTCTTCCAGAGGCCAAAGAATAAATGTTTCTAAGAAGTATGCATTAGCTATCAAAGGATAAAGCCAGGGAGTTAAAAGAAGATCATTATTCGTAATAGTTTGTTGTGTTTATACCCTGGAAAGTCACTGTAGATTATTGAGAACAGATTAAAAGAACAATGAAGAGAATGCAGATTGCAAGGACTAAAGGAATAAGTCATAACAGGAGATAAAGACAACACATATAGACTGTATTTTTGGGACGTAAAATGATTAACCCAAAGGAGATCGAACAATGGTCTTAAATAAGCAAAAGGTCTAAGAGATGATTAAGTTTGATATGGATTTTGTTCATTGTTTGTGTTAAGGCAAGGGCGAAGGGGTGATGTGTGTAGGCACTCACCAGTGAGAACAGAAGTGCAGGCAAGCCCAAACAGAACAGAGGCTGGCTTGAGGGAGACATTAGTGAAGAAAAGCTGAATAAGACCTGTTTTAAAAGACTGGGAGATCTAAGAATGTTTATAAAAAGAAGAGAAAGAGCCAGTAAAAAGGCAGAGAGATGCTAACCGAAGAGATAAGGAAAATCATCAATTGAATAATTTTATGGAAGAAGTTTAAAAATAGTGGTAGATGCAGGGTGCAGTGAATTGCGCCTGTAATCCCAGCTACTCAAAAGGCTGAAGTGGGAGGATAGCTTGAGCCCAAGGGTTCAAGTCCAGCCTGGGAAATACAGCAAAACTCCCAGCTCAGGAGAAAAAAAAATGGTTGTGGAAAGAGCACAAGTGTAAGTGACACATTATCCCTTTGCAATGAAAGAAAACAAAGAAGTGAAGATCAAGAGGAATATGAGGTTATGGGGAATGAGTGGCAGCAGATATGTCTGAGGATGAGGGGAGAAAAACTACAGTAGCTTGCAATGCCCAGTAAATCCAGAAGGAGGAGAGTCATCTGCTTAGAGTGAGTGAGAGGCCATGAGAGTGGAAGTTGAAAGCACAGAAAATTTAAAACAGCTGCTATGAGGAATGCAGTAAGAATTTAACAAGCAATGAATAAGAAAAGAATTGACAAGTAGCATTAAGAACCCAAATGAGGTGATATAGCATGAATTTGCAATGGACCAAGTCTGCACAGTGTCGTGACTTTCCATAAGACCAAGCAGGTTACCTCATCTTATCGCCTCATCAATTGTTCCTCAATGCATACTTTCCTTTGCAACTTTTTTCAATCTATTTAAATGAATCCAGAAATGAATTAAAAGCCCACAATATTTGATAAAATTCTGCATATCATAATACAAGAAAGATAAAATAGTATTTAACCTAGTACAGTAAGTTTGCTTTTTCCTTCTGTGATTCTTATACTCATAATATCATATTAGTGAATGACCAAATTTTCTAGTCTATTTAAATAAGATTATTAAAAAGTGCTCATAAAATGACCGTAATAAGTTTTATTTTTTAAAAAAATTTCAACTTTAATTTTAAATTCAGGGTTACATGTGCAGGTTTGTTACCCAGGTATATTGTGTGATGCTGAGGTTTCAGACACATGCTTAATTTAACTGACATTCATATTTTATTCCAAGGATTGACAAAATAAATCTGGCTCATCTGTTTTTGTACATCCTATTGAGAGACAGGACTAGCTGGATTTCCTAGGCCAACTAAGAACCCCTAAGCCTAGCTGGGAAGGTGACCACTTCCACCTTTAAACATGGGGCTTGCAACTTAGCTCACACCCGACGAATCAGATAGTAAAGAGAGCTCAATAAAATGCTAATTAGGCAAAAACAGGAGGTAAAGAAATAGCCAATCATCTATCGCCTGAGAGGGCAGCACAAGGGACAATGATGGGGATCTAAACCCAGGCATTTGAGCCAGCAGCGGCTACCCTCTTTGGGTCCCCTCCCTTTGTATGGGAGCTCTGTTTTCACTCTATTAAATCTTGCCACTGCACTCTCTTCTGGTCTGTTTGTTACGGCTTGAGCTGCGCTGTTGCTCCGCGTCCACCACTGCTGTTTGCTGCTGTAGCAGACCCGCCGCTGACTTCCATCCCTCTGGATCGGGCAGGGTGTCGGCTGTGCTCCTGATTCGGCGAGGTGCCCATTGCTGCTCCCAACTGGGCTAAAGGTTCACCATTGTTCCTGCACAGCTAACTGCCCGGGTTTGTCCTAATCAAGCTGAACACTACTTACTGGGTTCCACAGTTCTCTTCCATGACCCACGTCTTCTAATAGAGATACAACACTCACCACATGGCCCAAGATTCCACTTCTTGGAATCCGTGAGGCCAAGAACCCCAGGTCAGAGAACACGAGGCTTGCCGCCATCTTGGAAGCAGCCCACTGCCATTTTGGAAGTGGCTGGCCACCATCTTGGGAGCTCTGGGAGCAAGGACCCCCATAACACTATGAGATAAGAACTGTTTTTACATTTTTAAATAGTTGGAAAAAATCAAAAGGAGAGTATTTCATGACATATGAAAATTATATAAAATTCAAATTTCAGTGGCCATAATTTCATTGAAACACATCTATGCTCATTACATATAGTGTATGGCTGCTTTTGCATTACGAAAAAGCAGCTCTGAGTATTTGTGACAGAGATCGCATGGCCCACAAAGCCTAAAATATTTACTATCTTGACTTTTACAGGAAGTTTGCCAACCTCTGTGCCGTTCATCCATTTAACCAATATTCACTGAGCACCAACTATCATTAGGTGCTGCTCTAAGTGTTTGGAAAATAAGAAGATGAAAAAGGGACACAATTACTACCCTCTAGGATACTACATTCTCTTAATAGTATTATGTTAACGCCACTTTAATAGTGTTTGAAAGTTATTAAATATCTGATTAATGCCTCATAGCAATGAACCCCACAACACTGTGTCCCCCTTACATATTTTCCAGGAGGGAAAGCTGAAGTTTCAAGTATGTAAATTGCCTCTTCACAACTGCAAAACGCAAATGTTACACAGTGAAAGCTACAACCCAAGTCTTCTGAAGCTGCGTCATTGCACTATCTCACATCCCTTGATTCACTGACATGGGCGTAATTAACCTGAATCCCGTGGTCTGGGTGAGAACTGAATAAGACAATACAAATGAACTTTTAATAATTTTTAAAGCTGTCAAAAAATGCAAATGCTAGAAAGTGTTACCATCACAAAGTTATGAGGAAGACAGGAGTAGTAAGTTCAACACATCTATTGTACAGCATGTTAACTATTGCTAATAACAATGTAATGTATACTTGGAAATTGGTAAGACAATAGATTTTGAGTGTTCTCACCACAAATAAATGATACGTGAAGTAATGCTTATGTTAGCTCAATTTAGCCATTCCATAATGTATATATATTTCAAAGCATCATGTTATATGCCATAAATATATACAATTTTTATTAACTTAAAAATTAACTTAAGAAAACAAAATAATGGGGAACAAAGATAAATAAGTAATAAAAGGTATAATGTGAAAAGTGTCAGTGAAAGATACAAACACATTGCCATAGTAGTCTATTGCACAAAAGAGCACAGTTCAGTGAGAGCATGAAGGAAGACCATGAAGCAAACAGGATTTGTCCCCTGCCCAGAGCAATGGGTTAACAAGGGTTCAGGCCGGGCGCGGTGGCTCAAGCCTGTAATCCCAGCACTTTGGGAGGCCGAGGTGGGTGGATCACGAGGTCAGGAGATCGAGACCATCCTGGCTAACATGATGAAACCCGTCTCTACTAAAAATACAAAAAACTAGCCGGGCGTGGTGGCGGGCGCCTGTAGTCCCACCTACTCGGAGGCTGAGGCGGGAGAATGGCGTGAACCCGGGAGGCGGAGCTTGCAGTGAGCCGATATCGCGCCACTGCACTCCAGCCTGGGCGACAGAGCGAGACTCCGTCTCAAAAAAAAAAAAACAAAAACAAAAAACAAGGGTTCAGTGATGAGTAAAGAAAATGATGAATATTTTGTTTATGATTTCATATAGCAAAATATTGAAGTTATTCATTCCTCAAATCATTCTCCTAGCTCTCATTGTTTTGTTACAGTTCATCTACAAAATGGTATTAGAATTAATAGTGAGGAGTGGTGGTATGTGCCTGTAGTCCCAGCTCCTGGAGAGGCTGAAATGGGAGGAATGCTTGAGCCCAGGACTTCAAGAGCAGCCTAGACAACACAGTGAGACCCCTATCTCAAAAAAAATTAAATTCATATCAAAATGTATATGTTATCCAAAGTAGTGTGTACAATATAGTCTATGTGGCACCACTGTTAGTACTGAGGGCAGACAGGGCATCCCCCAACACAAAATGGGCATTAATCATTCCATTCCTGTACTGTTTCCTTGAAGCCAGGAACCAGCCTGAAAATTATTTTCCTTACAGCTCCCCAGGAGGTACCATGTTTAAAACCTATCTGACAACTCTGGACATTTAAGAAATTAAGCAGTGACACAATATTGTACTTCAGAAGAATTTCCTGGAAAAAATCACATTATTGCATTCGGTTTCTCCTGAAATGTACTAATTTGGTTTAATTTGGTCTATTTTATGGGAGGCAAAATTATTTCCAACTGAACACATGTACTCTTCCCTAGAAATTAAACTTACAATTACTGAAAGTTTAAATACCCTGAGGCAGATTTTGACAGCAATTTCATGTATACTCAGGCTTGGAATGTATTACGTGATTATAATTGCTCTATTTCTAGAAGTAAATTTAGAGAACCTTTATCATTATGCTCTGAGACCATTCTTGGATTTGTCACATTATGCCATGTCTTTATAGTCATCAGAATTTTCTAATGCTAATCAAGACATTTTGGCTGTTTTTGACTTGCGTCTTGCTGAAATGGCATATCCCGCTGTCTCATCCTCTCTGATTAAGCACACAGGGCATCCAAATATTTAGAAATGATTCATTATTCTTAACCAAATAAAGATGTAACAATGATGTTATGAATTAAAATTTTAATAAATTCAAATATCTCATAAACTCTTTTTCTTTAACCATTGTAGGAGGTTACTTTCATTTGAATTTGGGTTTGCCTTTTCCAGACATGTTTTTATAATATGACTGTGACATATGTATTCCTAGACATCACATAATATTGCTATTCATGTTCTCGAAAAGAATTGAAGGAAAAGCAAAACAGACACTTATGAAAATGATCTCAGTGCCCTGCACTTTTTCCGCCTTTCCACCATCCAAAACAAGAGTAAACTTCAAAAGGAAGTGAATAAATGTGAAGCTCCAGAGAAGTTTGGGGCTGTGATGGTAAAAAGGAGAGGCTCTCTTCTTGGCAGAAGCCTGGAGGAATAAGCCAAATCCTAAAAGTTTCCTAGAGCAAATGAGAAGCTGACTAGAGGCATGTGGGATAGAGGCAGGGAGTGTCTGCTGCTGCCTCAGCCAGTTCCCCGCAGGTCTGAAGTGACTTAAGAAAGCAGCCTTATTTTCCTACCTCCCTCAAACTAGGAACAAGATGCCTTAAGGGCTTTCTCTTTAGACAAGAACAGCACAGAACATAAACCAAATCCTAAGAAGCCTTACCATTCAGGGGGTGCAGATGTAGAGAGGAAGCATGCCTAGCTGACAGATGGAGCAAGTTGCACCTCAACAGATGACAAACTGGACAGATGGCAACAACCAGCAGTCAGTGCTTCTCAATGCTATCCTGTAGAGTTACAACTAATGTTACTGGGTTTAATTGCAAAATTATTGTGTTTACCCAGAATGCACCAAGACTATATGTTCTGCCATAAGGAACTGAAATAGAGATTCAGATGAGTTATTTCAAACATAAAAAATATTATTTCTTTATGCCTGAGTAAGTAGCATGAAAATATTGTAACCACTATACGCACATTGACAACACTCAACTTAGTCTTAAAGTTTCACCCTTTAAATTATTTAATTAGAAAGTTACCTTTAAATGCTTTTTAACTAGAAATAATTAACCTGCTGACAACACTTAAACAGTTACTAGTAAAGGCTGTGAAAGGGACATTAAACTTACAGCACATAATTATTTGAATTACCCTTACGCCTTAAGAATTTACCTGGGGAGTGGTAGTTGGGGGTGGGGGGATACTAAGTTTCTTTTTGAGTTGATAAAAATGGCCTGAAATTGACTATGGTGATGTTGTGCGTATCTGTGAATATATTAAAAACTAATAAATGAGTGAATTGCATAGTATGTAAATTATATCTCAATAAAGCTGTCAAAGAATTATACCTCAAATAGGAAAAATATAAATAATATTTCCATTAATTTCAAAGTCACAAATCAATTGGAAACTATAAACAACACTGAGTCTCAGAGGGAAGCACATTTCTAGCACTGGCAGCCTTTAGAAGAAATCCTGAAACTTGGAGTCATAACTATGAATAGAATCCTTTGGCACGGAATTGCTGCTGTGTGAATTTCATAACTCACTTAGACTCTCTGACTCTCAGTTTCTATAAAAATAGTACCTATCCTACAGGATTGTTGTAAGAATAGTTTTTATGCAGCAAACTCTTATTGAATATCTACTATATACTAAGGACTGACTATATAAATACTGAAAATAGAAAATTAAACATTGGTCATTGTCCTAATGAATTCAGTCTTGCAGGGGAAACAGCCATCAAAAAATCTATAAGGTGATGTAGTATTTTCTATAAATGAAGTAACAGGAGTAAATCAAAGGAAAACGAACACAGAAGAGGGAGCTAAGAGTGGTGGGTTAGGAATGCATAAGATTCAGGAAGGTGAAGTTTGAGGAGAATCTTAAAAGATAGGATTCAGGCCAGGTGTGGTGGTTCACGCCTGTCATCCCAGCACTTTGGGAGGCCGAGGCAGGTGGATCACCTGAGGTCAGGAGTTCAAGACCAGCCTGGGCAACATGGTGAAACCCTGTCTCTACTAAAAATACAAAAATTAGCTGTGCATGGTGGCACACACCTGTAATCCCAGCTACTCGGGAGGCTGATACAGGAAAATCACTTGAACCCAGGAGGCAGAGGTTGCAGTGAGCCAAGATGCGCCATTGCACTCCATCCTGAGTGACAGGGCAAGAGTCCATCTTAAAAAAAAAAAAAGGATTCATACCACATCACCCATAAAAATCAATTAGAATTCACAGAGATAAAAATTGGAAAAGATTAATTCAATCAAAACCAGTATATAAATTAACCAATATATGTTAATCAATGACTATTAATATAGGAAATAAATTTAAAGTTTCATTCAGAAAACACAGTTGGTAGTAGAGTTGAAATTAGACTAATAAAATTCAAACAGACCAATAAAACACCAATGGATGTGGCACTACTTATGTGCCTCACAATGTTAAAAGAAAAACATATTAATATTAATAAAAATTTATAAACCATATTTCTGCCCTCAAGAAATGTATATTCTTCAAGTCAAAAAGATATATATGGTTGACAAAATCAGTTAAGCTCTGTAAAATATTTGAAGAGATTTATTACAAGACAAATATGAGGACCACAATCTGTTTCACAGCCCCAGGAGATCTTGAGAACATGTGCCCAAGGTGATCAGGCTACAAGACCTGTAAAAACCTATGAAAACATCTTGGTTTTTCTATGTTTTAGGGAGACATAAGACACCAATCTCTACATGTAAGGTGTATATTCCTTCAGTTTGGAAAGGTGGGACAACTCAAAGTGGGGGCTTCCAAGACATAGGTGGATTCAAGCATTTTCTGATTGGCAATTGGTTACTGCCAGGTTTAACTGACTCACAGTTCTGCATGGTTGGGGAGGCCTCAGGAAACTTACAATCAGGGTGGAAGGTGAAGTAGAAGCAAGTGCCTTCTTCACCAAGTGGCAGAAGAGAGAGAGTGAAGGACAAAGTGTCACACTTTTAGTCCATCAGATCTCATGAGATCTCTATCACAAGAACGAGGGGGAAGGTTCCCCCCATTATCCAATCACTTTCCACCAGGCCCCTCCACCAACAGGTGGGGATTACAATTCGATGTGAGATTTGGGTGGGGACATAGAGCTAAACCATATCCATTATTATGTAAAGATTTGGAATCAATAGAAATGTCTGGGTTAAGATAAATGGTTGCGTGGATGTGAGGGCAACCTGGCTGCAACATCTGTCACCCCATTGATTGCCAGGGTTGATTTGGCTGATCTGGCTAGCTCGGCAGGTAGCCCCTTCCTCCCTTACTGCTCCATGTGTGTCCCTCCCAAAGGTGCACTCTCAGTCGAAGAGGACGACCATCCCTGATAGAGGAGATAGAGGAGGATGGGTCTTCAGTCAAGGGTATACAAGTAGCTATGCTCTCTTGCGAGAACCTCCAAACAAGCTCTCAAGATAAACAGTTGTGGAGACAAAGGTTTGATTACGCAGCTGAAGCCTCCAGGTAGCAGGTTTCAGAGCTCTTATCAGACCTAAAAAGGTGCTAGACTCTTAGGTAACGCTCTCCTAGAGCTTAGTTAAATCTCTCCTGAAAACAGAGATTCTCTACAGTATGTATATTTATTTTCCCTCACAAGAGACAGCTTGTCATTTCAAAATATGTCAAAAAAATATATTTTGGCATAAAATATTGTGATTCTTTTTAGGCCTGCTATTTGTCACGTGATGCCACACTAGAGTCAGGTTGGAAACGGTGTCTTATTGCTGCAGAGTCTTTATCAGTCTTAAGATTTCTGTTTTAATGTTAAAGCTGGTCAGGTGATGCCTGAATTCCCAAGGGAGGAGGGTATAATGAAGTGTGTCTGACCCCCTCTTCCCATCATGGCCTGAACTAGATTTTCAGATTACTTTGGAGTGCCCTTGGCCAAGGCAGGGGGTCCACCAATCAGTTGGGGGGCTTAGAATTTTATTTTTGGTTTACAATATATATGAAATAATTCAAAATACAAAATCATACAAGTGTCTATACAATACAATGCCAAAAGTACATTATAAATGAACAAACAGAAAGTGAAGACAAAGCTATCTGGATTTACTGAGGATCTTTGTAAAAAAACAAAATGTAGTACCTAGAATAGAACTAATCAGCTGTAAATAAATCAAAAGAAAGGAGGCTGGCATTGCAGATAGTAGATATGATGAAGGCACACAGCAGAAATGTGCATAGAGCATGAGTGAAAAATAAAATGGAGCAACTAGACCTAGGCATTGAGGACTATGAGTCTGAATAATCGTAGATGTATTAAAGTGGATGGAGCTGGAGGCCATTATCCTAAGTGAAATAATGCAGAAATGGAAAGTCAAATACCACCTGTTCTCGCTTACAGGTGGGAGCTAAACCACGGGTACACGCAGACATACAGAGTGAAATAACAGACGCCGGAGACTACAAAAGGTGAGAGGATGAGGCGGGGGGAGAGGGAGGGACGAAAAATTACCCTGTTGGGTACAATATCACCCAGACTTCACTGAAACCACCTTTGCAAAAATTATAGAAGTGAGAAAAATTGTAACAGTAAGCTAAGCTAACCTACCCCCATCTTGCATTTCCCTAAATTATTCGTGGGCTGCTGGGCTGAGCTAACTTTGGAAGACATTTAGGCTACAGTGTAAATGACAATAGGCCTCGCCCAAAACTCAACTGCTTTTAAAAGCTAATGGGAGGCCAGCAGGCTGCCTGGAGAGGAGAGGCGGCTGAGTCTCTCCTAACCAGAAGCGATTCAGCCCTCAAGAGGACAGCTTTGACCCCCTATGAGTTCATCTCCACCCCAACCAATCAGCAACAAGCACCTGTTATCTGACCACACCCACCTGTTCCCTCAAACTGCCTTTGAAAAACCCCTAACCCATGAGCTTCAACCTAGATCATGTGAGTACAAATTCCAACTTCCATGTGGCATGGCTGGCTTAGTGTCTATTAAACTCTTTCTCTACTCCAATGTCATGGTCTTTCTTTGAGCAGTGGGTAGGAAGAATCCCTCAGGCAGTTACATCATCACAATGCAATAGACACATGTAAGAAATCTGCCTTTGTACCCTCTAAATATATATAAAATGTTTAAATAATAAATAAATTTTAAAAGAAAAGAAAAAAATCATAGATGCAAAGAAAGAAGAATCCCCAGACTCTAGTAATATTTTCACAAAATCATGAAATTGATTTTTTTTTTTTTTTGCTATATCACAATTTAAGTCTACAACAGAAAAGTGGGAGAAAGGAAGGAAAGAACACCAAGATATATGCAACACTCCAAGGATGGACTAAGGATATTGATACAGATTTCTTTAGAAACTGCCCTCCATAGCTGCCCTTCAGATAAACTCCGTAAAAAGCATTTTGACATGAAAAGTTTTCTCGTTATGGCAATACAGCACATAACATGTTTGAAACAAATATAGTTTCATAAAATATTTTGAAATGAACACATTGTTTTGATATGATGGCAACATGTTCATGCCCATATGTTTTCATTTATTTCCAGCTAAAGCATGTGTCAGCTATTAGGGACGTGAACAGAATGTTATATATTACGTAAATTTTAATTAGAACCCTGTGTGAAAATATTTTAACTTAATTCATTAGTAAAGCTTTCCATTCCTAAAAATTAAATCACCCATCCCCTCTGAATGAAATTCCCAGTCACTAGAAATAAAGAGTTGGCTACTATTACTTCAGGAAAACTCTTACTAGAACTTAAAAAAATAGAAAACACTCTAGCAGAGACTAGAAGTCACACGGTTTTAGACTTCTGACTAACTGAAAATGTCTTTCAGAATCACCCATCTGGAATGAATTCCAGGTGATTCCCATGCAGAGTGGAAATGTATAATGTCAAATGAAAACCATACACAAAAGCTAGCAGTTGTAAACAGTTTAAATCTGAAGTTGCTTAACATGCATCCCTGAAATCGAGTTTATAGTTTCCTTCCAAACCAACAAATCTAAGCAAAGCTAAAGGCATAGCAATGTCAGTCAAAATGGATCAGATTTTCTAACTTATTTTCTATTGTAAATTAGACAGTTTGGCATGATAGTCATTAAGTTTTACTGGAATTTTTTTATTGTTCCATTTTACTAGGACAAAAGCATCTCTACTATATCACTCTTAATTGTTTGTATTATATTTTAAGTTCTGGGGTACATGTGAAGAACGTGCAGTTTTGTTACGTAGGTATACGTGTGCCATGGTTGTTTGCTGCACCCATCAATCCGCCACCTACGTTAGGTATTTCCCCTAATGTTATTCCACCCCTAGCCCCCCCATTCCCCAACAGGCCCTGGTGTGTGATATTCCCCTCCCGGTGTCCATGTGTTCTCATTGTTCAACTCCCACTTATGAGTGAGAACATGCGGTGTTTTTAATTTTTTTTTTTTTAATGCTCTAGAGCAGGGATGTCTTTTGGCTTCCCTGGGCCACATTGGAAGAACTGTCTTGGGCCACATATAAAACACACTAACATTAACAATAACTGATGAGTGAAAAAAAAAAAAATCACAAAAAAACTCAGTGTTTTAAGAAAAAACAGAAAAACAGCAAGTGTGTGTGAGAATATAAAGAAATTGAATCCCTTGTGCACTGTAGGTAGGAATGTAAAATGGTATAACCACTATGGAAAACAGTATGGAAGTTCTTCAAAAAACTAAAACTAGAACTGCCATATGATCCAGCAGTTCCTTTGGTATATGCCCAAAATAATTGAAAACAGAGACTTTAAAAGATATTTTGCATGTCCATGTTCACTGCAACATTATTCACAAGAGCAAAGAAGTGGAAACAATCCAAATGCTCACTGACAGATGAATGGATAAAGAAAATGTTGATATACACACAATGGAATATTATTCAGCCTTAAAAAAGGAGATACCGTCAAATGCTACAGTATGTTTGAACTTTGAGGACAGACTAATTGAAATAAGCCAGTCACAAGAGCACAAATACCATATGATTCCACTTGTGTGAGATATCTAAAATAGTCAACTGTCCAAAATCAATTCTAAAGCAATAATCTTAAAGGCAGCTAGATAAAAAGATCAGATCATATACAAAGGGAACCCCATCAGGCAAACAGCAGACTTCTCAGCAGAAACCTTACAAGTCACAAGAGATTGGGGGCCTATTTTCAGCATTGTTAAAGAAAGAAATTCAAACCAAAAATTTCAAATTCCACCAAACTAAGTTTCATAAGCAAAGAAGAAACAAAATATTTTCCAGACAAGCAAACACTAAAGAAATTTGTTTCCACTAGGCCAATACTACCAGAGATCCTTAAGAGAGTCTTAAGCATGAAAACAAAATAACAGTATCTGCTACCACAAAAACACACCTAAATGCATAGCTCACAGACCCTATGAGGCCACCACATGATAGACACTACAAAGGAACCAGCTAACAACTTCATGATAGAATCAAAACCTTATATATCAATATTAACCTTGAACATAAATGCTCTAAACACTCCACTAAAAAACACAGAGTAGGAAGTTCAATTAAAAAAAAGACAAACAACAACAACAAAAAAAAAACAAGACCCATCCATCTGCCTTCTTCAAGAGACTCATATCACATGTAATCGCACATATAAGTTCAAAGTAAACGGTAGAAGAAAGACCTATCACAATAATAGAAAACAAAATAGAACAGGGGTCACTATTCTTACATCAGATAAAACAGACTTCAGACCAACAACAATAAAAAGAGACAAAGAAGGGCATTACATGATGATAAAGGGTACAATTCAACAAAAAGACTTAACTATTCTAAATATATATATGCCCAACATACCAAAAATTGGGGCACCCAGATTCATAAAACAAGTATTTCTAGGCCTTTGAAAAGACAGCCACACAAAACAGTGGAGGACTTCAACACCCCACTCACAGCATTAGACACATCATTGAGGCAGAAAACTAACAAAGAAATTCTGGACTTAAATTCAATACCTGATAAATTAAACCTAATAGACATCTACAGAATATCCAACCCAACAAACACAGAATATACATCCTTCTCATTTGCACACAGAACATACTCCAAGATTGACCACATGCTCAGCCATAAAGCAAGTATCAACAAATTCAAACAACTGAAAGCATACCAACCATACTCTCAGAATGCAGTGGAGTAAAAACAGAAATCAATACCAAGAATATCTCCCACACCACTCAAATATATGGAAATTAAACAACCTACTCCTGAATATTTGGATAAACAATGAAATTAAGGCAGACACCAGGAAAATTATTTGAAATAAAAAAAAACATAACTACAAAATACAAACATCTATGGAATGCAGCAAAAGCAGTGTTAAGAGGAAAGTTTGTAGCACTAAATTCATTACTCAAAATTCAAAATGATCTCAAATTAGCAACCTGAAATTATACCTAGAGGAACTAGAAAAACAAAAACAAAGTCCAAATCTAACAGCAAAAAAATTAAATAACTAAAATCTGAATAGAAGTGAACAAAAACTGAGACTCAAAAATTCATACAAAGGATCAATGAAGCCAAAAGTTTGTTATTTGAAAGGCTAAACATAATCAATAGACTACTTGCTAGATTAACAGAAAAAGAAGATTCAAATAAGCACAATTACAAACAACAAATGTGACATTACAACTGATGCCACAAAAATACAAGAGATCCTCATAGACTATTATGAACACCCCTATGCACACAAACTAGAAAATCTAGAGGAAATGGATAAATTCCTGTAAACACACAATCTCTAAGATTGAATCAGGAAAAAAATGAAACCCTGAGCAGACCAATATAGAGTTCCAAAACCAAATCAGTAATAAAAAACATAATCACCAAAAAAAAAAAAAAAAAAAAAAAAAAAAAAAAAAAAAACCCTGGATCAGATGTATTCACAGCCAAATTCTACCAGATGTACAAACTAGAGCCAGCACCAATTCTGCTGAAACTATTCAAAAAAATCATGGAGGAGAGATGCCTCCCTCACTCATTTTGATATCAAAGCCCTCATCATCCTGATACCAAAACCTGGCAGAAACACAATAAAAAAAGAAAGCTACAGGCCAAGAGCCCTGATGAACACAGATGCAAAAATCCTCAACAAAGTGCTAGCAAACTAAATCCATCAGCACATAAAAAGTAAAGTCACCATGATCAAGTAGTCTTTATCCCTAGGATTCAAGGTTGGTTCAACATATGCAAATCAATAAATATGATTCTTCACATAGACAGAATTAAAAACAAAAAGAAAGTGATCATTTCAAAGGACACAGACAAAACCTCTGCTAAAATCCAACATCTCTTCATTATAAAACCCTCAAGAAACTAGGCGATGAAGGAACATAACTCAAAATAATAAGAACCGTCTATGAAAAACCCGCAGCAAACATCATACTGAATGGGCAAAAACTAAAAGCATTTCCCTTGAGAACTGTAACAAGACAAGGATGCCCAATCTTACCACTCCTATTCAACATACTAGTGGACATAGTACTGTGTCAACCAACATAGCTGTAGACATACTCTGTACTGCCAACATAGTATATTTCTTCTTTTCCTATCTGGATGCCTTTTATTTCTTTCTCTTGCAAACAGGCAAACAGGCAAGAGAAAGAAATAAAAGGCATCCAGATAGGTAAAGAAGAAATCAAACTCTCTCTCTTTGTTGACAATATACTTCTATACCTAAAAAACCCTAAAGACTTCGCCAAAAGGCTCCTGGAACTCAAAAATGGCTTCAATAATTTCAGGATACAAAATCAATGTACAAAAATCAGTATCAGTTCTATACACCAACAACATTAAACCTGAGAAGCAAATTAAAAATGCAATCCTATTTACAATAGCCACAAAAAAATACCTAGGAATACATCTAATCAAGGAGATAAAAGATCTCTACAAGGAAACACTGCTGAAAGATATCATAGGTGACACAAATAAATGGTAAAGTATTTCATGTTTATGGATTGCAACAATCAATATCATTAAAATGGCCATACTGCCCTAAACAATCTATAGATTTGATGCTATTCCTAGCAAACTACCAATGTCCTTTTTCACAGAACTAGAAAAAAAAAAAACTATTCTAAAATTCACATGGAACCAAAAAAGAGTCCAAATAGACAAAGCAATCCTAAGCAAAAAGAACAAAGTCAGAAGCATCATGTTACCTGACTTCAAACCATACTACAGGGCTACAGTAGTCAAAACAGCATGATACTGATTTTAAAAAAACAAAAACAAAAACAAAAACAAAACACACACACCAATGGAACAGAATAGAGAGCCCAGAAATAAAGTTGCACATTTGCAACCATTTAATCTTCAACAAAGTTAACAAAATAAGCAATGGGCAACAGACTCCCTATTCAATAAATGATGCTGGGAAAGCTAGCTAGCAATACGCAGAAGAATAAAACCCCTATTGTGATGGTTAATATTAAGTGTCAACTTCATTGGATTGAAGGATGCAAAGTATTGTTTCTGGGTACTAGGTGTTTCTGGTTGTTGCTAGAAGAGATTAATATTTGAGTCAGTGAACTGGGAGAGGAAGGCCCACCCTCAGGAAGACCCACCCACAGTGTAGGTGGGCGCCATCCAATCAGCTCTCAGTGCGACTAGAAAAAGCAGGCAGAAGAAGGTAGAAAAATGTGGAAGAAGGTGACTTGCTGAGCCTTCCCAACTTCATCTTTCTCCAGTGCTGGATGCTTCCTGCCCTTGAACATCAAACTCCAAATTCTTTGGCTTTTGAACTCTTAGACTTACACCAGTGGTTTGCAAGGGGCCCTTGGGCCTTCAGCAACAGACTGCAGGCTGACTGCTGGCTTCTCTACTTCTGAGGTTTTGGGACTTGGACTGAGCCACTACTGGGTTCCTTTCTCTTCAGCTTACAGAAGGCCTGTTGTGAGACTTCATCTTGTGATGGTATGAGTCAATTCTCCTTAATAAGCTCACTTTCATATGTATATATATCCTATTAGTTCTGTCCCTCTAGAGAACAGTAACTAATACACCTACCTTTCACCATATGCAAACATTAATTCAAGATGGATTAACGATTTAAATATAAGATTTAAATATAAATAACTATAGGAATCCTAGAAGAAATCCTAGGAAACACCATTCTAGACATCAGCTTTGGGAAGGAATTTATGACTAAGCCCTCAAAAGCAATTGCAACAAAAACAAAAATTGGCAAGTGGGAACTAAGAAAACTGAAGAACTCCTGCACAGAAAAAGAAACTATCAACAGAGTAAACAGACAACCTACAGAATAGGAGAAAATATTCACAAACTATGCATCCGACAAAGGCCGAACACCCAGAATTTATAAGTAACTTAAATCAACAAGCAAAAAACAAATAACTCTATTAAGTGGGCAAAAGACATTAACAGACACATCTCAAAAGAGGACATACAAGTGGCCAACAAACATGAAAAAATGTTCCACATCACTAATCATCAGAGAAATGCAAATCAAAACCACAATAAGATACTATCTCGCCCCAGTCATTTTTAATAAATTAAAAAAGACATTTCTAATTTATTATGAAAAAGTCAAAAAATAACAGATGCTGGTGAGGCTGTAGAGAAAAAGGAATGTTTATACACTGTTGATGGGAATGTAAGTTAGTTCAGTCACTGTGGAAAGCAGTCTAAAGAGTTCTCAAAAAATTTAGAACTATCATTTGACCCAGCAACCCCACTACTGGGTATATATATCCAAAAGAAAATAAACCATTCTTCCCAAAAGACACGTGCACTCAAATGTTCATTGCAACACTATTCATAATAGCAAAGACATGGAATAAACCTAGTTGCCCAACAGTGGATTGGATAAAGAAGATGTGATACGTATGGAATACCATGCAGCCATAAAAAAGAATGAAATCATGTCATCTGCAGAAACATGAATGCAACTGGAGGCCATTAATGCAGGAACAGAAATCCAAGCACTGCATGTTCTCACTTATAAGCGGGATCTAAACACCAGGTACTCATGGACATAAAGATGATAACATTAGACATTGGACACTACTGGGGGGGAAGGAGGGGCTCAAGGGTTGAAAAATTAACTATTGGTACTGTGCTCTGTACCTGAGTGGCAGGATCAACCATACCCTGAACTTCAGCATCATGCAATATACCCATATAACAAACCTGCACATGTACCACCTATATCTAAAGTAAAAGTTGAAATTATTAAAAATTTAATAAATAAATTAAATAGTCAATATCATAGAAACAGAAAGTAGAAAGGTGGCTGCCAAGGGCTTAGAGAAGGGAAATTGGTGTTTAATGGGCACAGTTTCAGTTTTACAAAATTAAAAAGTTGTAGAACTCTGTTGCACAACAATGTGAATATACTTACAACTAGTGAACTGTATACCTAAAAATGTTTAAGATGGTAAATTTTATGTAATGTGATTGTAACCACAATTAAAAACAAAATTGCCTATAATCCCACCTACTCAGGAAGCTGAGGCAGGAGGATTGCTTCTGCCCGGGAGTTCACGACTGCAGTGAGCCGTGATGGCACCACATAGCACCATTGATAGAGATACTGGGGAAAATTAATTCTTTAAAATGAAAAGTGTTAAGAGTCACTCAGACCACCTTAAGAAAAATGGAGCTTATTATAAAAATATGAAAGGCTGCACTCCAGCCTGGGTGGGAGATTGAGACCCTGTCCCTAAAAAAAAATTTAAGTGATAATATAAAATTGAAATATTTTTAAAACTTCATAGAACTGACTATACCAAAATTAAAGATTTCAGTTCAATGGTGATCAGCTTAAACAAAGCTGAAAGGTCATGACAAACAGAAAAAAAATGCAATTTTTAAAACCCACAAGGAATTAATATTTAAAGCATACAAAAATTCTTACAAATCAAAAAAAAAAAAAACAGAAAGCTCAATAGAAAATAAGGATATGAATTAGCAATTTACAGAATATGAAGTTAATGCTAATACAGAATTAGCATTCTGTTACAGAGTTACAGAATATGAACTTAATGCTAAATACCTAAAGTTAATGAATTAATGCCCTAACTTAGTAATCAGCCACATGTGACTCAGTTATGAGACACCACTTTATTCTGTCAGAATGTCTAAAGTTAAAAAATATTGATGGTACCAACTGAAAACAAAAGAAAATTAAAACTCATATTCCAGAGCCATTCTTAAGAACAATCTGCCAGAATGTTGTAAAATTACTCAATAAAATTATATAGGGATAGGCCCTAGACCCATCGATCTTATTTTGTGATATGCATATCCAGAGAAATAAGAAAAAGTCAGTACAGGAGCACAATACAGAGTGTTTATCAAATCATTGTTTACCCATTTTGTGGGTGGATAAGTATGATAAATGCATGCTATTAAATAATACTCAGAAATTAGAAGCAACAAAATAAACATATATATAGCAATGTGAATAGATCTTTAAAACAATGTTGATTGGGGAAAAAAGCAGAATGAGATTCACAGCCCCATTCTATTTAAGAAAAATAAAAACACATTTATAACACCATATATTTTACAAGAAGCTTAAGTACATGTAAAAAATGTCTCAGAGTGGGTGCATTTAGGGGATGAAATCGAATTGAAGATCTGAGAGAAAGGAAGAGAATGAAAGGAAAGACAAGAGAAGAGAACAAATGGTACGTGCAAAGCAAAAAAAAAAAAAAGATGAAGAAAATGTAGATAAAAGAGTGCGAAAGAATGATACATTACGTTTAAATACCTTTCATTGATCAATAATAATAATGTGCCAGGATACCAAGATACTAGGGAAAATTACATCTTAAAAAGAAAAGACTAAGGGTCACTCCGACCACCTTAAGAATAATATCGCGCTTATTATGAAGATATACATAAGGTCTAGAAATAAAACTGTTAACTAGTAAGCAGTTAGAAACTGATGAATCCCTAGGAACCAATTACTGTCTCCATGTTGCACGTTTCTCTCTCTCCTCTGGCTTTCAGTTTGCTGAGTTCTCTCCTGCTATGCTTCCGGTTTATCCATTCCCTCATGTTGTATTCCTTTTACTACTGCATAGTTTAGGCTTTTTCATCACCATCTTGATTTTGACATGATAGCTCATTGTGTAGACGCTCTGTCTCTTTTCTCTGTATGTTCCTGGCTCTACTTCCTAGTCTCTTCATATGCAACCTTTCAGCTTAAGTTCCCACTGCTAACTGTCTTGTGCCCTCAACATTGCCTAGTTTGAATACAGCCATACCCCATTTAGTACTAGAGGTGACATTCCTGGCAAGAGGAGTATGGAATCAGCACCACCAAGGTCATTACAGCTTTGTCCCTGTGAAGATTCATTCTTAACTATGAACAGTATACTATTAGAGGTTGATTGGATAAGATTTACATTCTCTTTGTTTTCAGAATTATTCTAATAGTGACTTTAGGAAAGGGGGTGTCTTATTCACTAAGAGTCACACAATAGAAATGGCTGCCTAGACTTACACTTTCAGAAGGGCCCATGGCAATTTGTTGGAGAAACACTGAATTTATGGGCTCTGTGTGTGTGTGTGTGTGTGTGTGTGTGTGTGTGTGTGAGACATAGATATCATGTATCTTCATTTATTCAGATTTTTTATGTCCTTCAATTGAGTTTGAAGATTTTTCTTTTGTTCACTGTTAATTCCTAGATAAGATAGAGTTGTTTTCCTTTTGCAAATGACTTTTTGTATTATGTTGTATTTTCTTTCATTTTTGCTGGTATAGAAAGAACCTATTGACTTTTATGAGCTGAAATGAATTCTTATTTCTGAGTGAATCATTCTGTTTCCCTAGATAATTCCTTTTATGAATCTCCATTTTGTTTTTGTTCCTTTCCATTTTTATTAAAGTCTTTGTGCTGGTTCTTTTTTATATTATCATTCATCCTTGAATGTGGTTAGCCATTTACTGGAAAAAAAAAAAAAAAGGAGAGAGGCCTTGATTTGGGTTTTCTGCTAACCAAGTATGCTATTTCCTTAACTCTAAATTTTTGACATTAAAAAGATTGATGTGACTCACAGCAATGCTGATAAGTCCCAATTCAGTGTGCTGTGATCCATGTTTCGCTGCCTCCCCACCCTCTCTATCCTTATTTGAACTCTGGTAATCCTCTCAACTAGAAAATAACATTGCAGATAATCAAAAAATCATGTCATTGAACTTCCAGGCAAAATGGTAGCCTAAACGGACACAGACAATCCCCCTCTCATCGTCATCTCCAGCAGTTAGAAATACTGGGACAATAAGCTTTAATTCAAACTACATGTAACTTTTTTAATATAATATTCTGGTTACACATCATAAACGTGATATGGTTTAAGAATAAAAATAGATTAAAGAAATCTTAAACCATTCACCTTAGGTTTACTGCTAGCATTAATACTGGCATTACTATTTGTAACGATGTACACTGAATGATAAAGAAATAAGTATATATGTAAAAATTTTAGGATCTGTCTTATTTAGCATTCCCCCAGAAACAGGCGCTTAGACAAGGATTCATGTGCATAGTTTAGTTGGGAAGTGCAGGTAACACTAGTAAGAAAATGGGACAGTAAGACAAGAAAGAAAGGGAAGGTAACCTATAAGGGCTGTGCCATTAAACTAGTTATCACAGTGAGAAATTAAAGCAGTTTTTTACATTTTTATTTTAAGTTCAGGCATACTTGTGCAGGTTTGTTATATAGGAAGTAAACTTGTGTCATGGGGGTTTGTTAGGCAGATTATTTCATCAACCCAGGTATTACGCCTAATACCCATTAGTTATTTTTCCTGATCTTCTCCCTCTTCTACCCTCCAACAGGCCCCAGTGTGTGTTGATCCCCTCCATGTATCCATGTGTTCTCATTATCAAGCTCCCACTTCTAAGTGAGAACATACAGTATTTAGTTTTCTGTTCCTGCATTAGTTTGCTAAGGATAACTAATCTTCTCCTGCAAAAGACATTACCTTGTTCTTTTTTCTAGCTGCATAATATTCCACAGTGAGCAATTAAAGTTTAATCCCACAAGCAAGCTCTGAGAAATGCACGCAAAACATACACCTCAGAATTGTCCATGCCTAGCAGCAAGGAAGCTCAGGTTTTCATACACCTGCATAGGAGGGTTGCTGTCTGGGGGCTGTCCTGTAGGGACTGTTGATTCACTGGTGCTTCTAGATTGTCATAAGTACAGGCAGCTCTCCACCACTGCAGGAAAAAAAGAGCCTTAGTCACAAATGCAGATAGCTGCCATTGGAAATGAGGTGAATTCTCCAGAGTTGTGGATGGGGAACTGACTGTATCTGCTACTGTCTATCCCTTGTGCCAATCAGATGCTCCCTGTCCCCATGTTAATTTCACAACATCTTGTTACTGTTTCTTCAGAGTAGTAGCCAGACACAATTTTTATTGAAGAAAAGAAAAACTTACAACAAGATTTATACTGGTACAAGCTACAGTTTCTATTAGCTGTTGCAGTTGATCCCAAGGGCACAGCTGATATTCACCCTCTCCCACTTCTAACACACATTGTAGATTCTTCTCCCTCTTGGATAGCACTTCTGCTCATGCAAGTCTGTCGTTCAACAAGATAGTTCAGACCTTCATGCCTAAGAGATCTGCCTCTCCAGTTACCTTAACTTTGTCAGGATGTTGTTCCAGCAGTTTCCACTTATGGTAATCATTGGACTTGAAGTTATTAAGAAGTACCCAGTGAATCTCCTGAGCTTCAAACATACTTCTTCTAGTCATTATTATGTAGCAGCAATCTTTCTCGTTATGATCATTAAAGCCAATTATTATTTTCAATATACTAATCCTTCTTTACCTTCTAGTCTATTAGTGTAAGAAGTCCAAAATGACCAGGCAACTACTATAATCTTACATTTACAGAAACAATTACTTTGTCCCTTGGGAACCTAGACCTTGAGACCAAAGCTCAAAGTTGTGGGAATAGAAAGGACACCTTCCCTCAAAGTGGGTTACAGAGTAATGATGTAAAGGCAACTTACACTACCATGACTTGGATCCTACATGCATTTGTTCTACCTAAGGAAGACATAGCAGTATACGCTGATTCAAGGTATATACCACATCTTTGAACATAGCATCCAACAACTCCAGGCTGATGCCTTTGCTTGACCTCTCTGTGGCCTTTTAAACATCCAAGCCAGCAACTTCTGGGTGATATAGTAAGACAAGTGGATTTCATGGACATGTGCTTACTCCTTGGTACAAATGTGGTCCCTTGATCCAAGGTGAAGCTATGTGAGATACAACCACAAATCAGACACTCGTTGATCCCTCAGATAATGGCACAGAACAAGGTGCTATGGCTAGGAAAGTAAGACTTTCTTGTTTCTTATTAAAGACAGGGTCTTGTTGTGTCACCTAGGCTAGAGTGCCATGGCTCCATCATAGCTCACTGCAAACTTGAACTCCTGAGCTCAAGAAGTCCTCCCACCTCAACCTCCGAAATGGGACTGCAGGTGCTCACCACCATACCCAGTTTGTTTGTTTGTAGAGACAGGGTCTTACTATGTTTCCCAGACTGCTCTAGAACTCCTTGCCTCAAGCAATCCTTCCACCTCGGCCTCCCAAAGTGTTGGGATTACAGGCATGAGCCAAAACACTCAAACAGGGAAGGGAGATTTATAACCAAAATACATATCAATCCAGTAAGGACAAATGACTGTCACCTCCAGATTGGTGTCTTCAGAGGATAGCATCCTATCAAGGACTCAGCATCAGTTTTTACCACTGACCGTTTGACCATTCTGCAGTAGCAGTGCCTAGATCAGCCCTGGTAAGAGGAAGCCTCCGCTGCCAGGCTCATACATCACCTGCACTCCTGGCACAAGGCTACTCCACTCATGGGCCCATTATGCAAACACTGGGATAGCCAAAAAGAAAAGCTTGCTAAACTCCACTGGAAAAATCATCCTACCCATCTTGTCTTCTATTCCTTCTCTGATATGGATGATCTCTGTAAGTACTGATGTGGGATGCAAAGACTCACATACTTTGTGTCCATTCCTAACAGTCAACCCACATTCTTCTTCCACAGATTTCTTGTAATTATCTTCTCATCTTACTTCTTCCAGATCTCTAATCAACCAGCCTTTCCAGTACTATGTATTTTCCTCAGTGGTAGAAAACAAAAGGCACAATAGCTTTTCTAGCTTGGTAGGGACCAAGACCACAATACTTCTAAAACTTTCACCAATGTGGGAGGCCTCTGAATCTCTGTAGCATTTCTCTCTCACCCTTTGGTATATGTGCCTTACCAAGGCATCCAGAGGACTCATGACTTCCTTCTCCTGGTCCATTTAATATGACGTCATCTAAATAGTAGACCAGTATGAATTTTCTGCAGAATGTTTAGATATTCAAGTTACCTTTTTACTGCATTGTAATGAAGAGTAAGAGTTAATATAACTCAGCATACTTTGGTCTCTTCCAAATGAATGAAAATTGCTTCTAATAAATTTTTGTGGCACAGAATGGAAAGAACACTTTCTCCAGATCATTTTCTGTACACCAAGTGCAAGAGACTGTGTTGATCTGTTCTGGTAAAGGTATATCCAAAAGAGCAGCTGGAAACTTGGCTAAGTTTTCAGAAGTTTACATCTTCTGTTCCAATCCATCTGGCTTTTTTCTAGAGGTAAGAGTTACGATGATGGTGACAACCACCCCTGAATACTTCTTTGAGGGTATCTCTTATTGCTGCCATTCCACTTGAGATGCAGTCTTGCTTCTGATTTTCTGTCTTGGTTGGAATGGCAGCAGGGGTATTTCAAGGGCTTCTGTGCAGTCTTTCCTGCAGTGGCAGCTCTGACTCTCCAGATCAGTTAACCAGTCTGAAGGTTCTGACTCTGTTAAGTATGTTCATCATGAGTAGGGACTCAGGGAATGAGTACATGACCACAGGAGCCTTTGAACTCACTGTGAGATGGACTTAGGCCAGGACTCCATTTACGGCTTTGTATCAGTTTTCTAGGGCTGCCATAATAAAGTACCACACACTGGGTGGCTATGACACTAGAAACTCATTGTCTCATGGTTCTGGAAGGTAGAAGTCTGAAATGAAGGCATTGATAGGGTTGATTCCTTCCCAAGACTATGAGGGATTTGTTCCAGGCCTCTCTTTTTGGCTTGTAGATGGCATCTTCTTTCTGGGTCTCTTTACATCATTTTTCCTCTATAAGTATCTGTCTCTGTGTCCAAATTTCCACTTTTTGTAAGGACACAAGTCATATAGGATTAAGGCCCACACAAAAGACTGCATTTTAACTTGATTATCTCTGTAGAGACCCCGTCTCCAAATAAGGTCACATGCTAGGTATTTAGGGTTAAGACACTAACATTTCTTTTTGCAGGAGACACTATTCAACCTATAACAGAACCAAACACCAGAAACTCCCTCTCTCAAAACATACCAAGGGCAGTTCAGACCCTTATCCAACAGCCCTGGAAATAACGTGGCATTTCCCTTTCACCACTGTATTATTACTCTGGTAACTGGCTCCGGGAAAAAAAAAAAATGGGGAAATTACTAGTGTGTGTGCTTGCTGAGGCCCTGCAAAGCTCTTCCTCAAGATGGCCCATGTTTCTCTTCAATCAATGCTGAGTCTGAGAACTGCCTCATATCTGGAAAGTGAATAAAGGATCATGACTTTGTCTGTTTGTTGTTGTTGGCAGCTGACATCAACGTTTAGATCACCTGCTCTTGATCATTTTGCTTAAACAGATAAAATAATACTCTCACTAAGTGCCTATCTAGTAAAAGCACTGATGATGGAAGTTTTTTATTTCTTTGTTAAGAAAAAAACTTATCAAGAGTAGTTTGAACAGTGCTGGGCTTCTTCCTCTCCTATCGCATACAATATAGAGTGAGCAGCTTTTGTATGCCTTGGCACATTTTCATACTACTTTCTAAGTTTGAATCAGCTGCCTGCATTTTATCCTTTCTACTTTTAATATGTTGAAATATCTCTGAGAGTCCTCTTAAATGTGAAATTTCTCACTGGCATCATTTTCTCTTTAACCTTTCCATCATGACCACTTTTCTCATTTAGACTGATACGGTTGCCTTTGCTAAGTTTCTCTGACTGCACATCTAGAGTCTCATAAATAGCAGAGGTGTCAACATTTCCACAGTCAACTACTTATTCTATAAGCCCATTTACATTTGATTAGAATTTCACTTCCCACATTATGCTTTTAGTTTCCTTGCTGTACTTTCATTTTTGGCAGTCGATTCCCTCTTTCAAGTATCCATTTTTGTAAAATGTCAGATGGCTTTATTACTGGGAGACAAGGAGATGACACAACTATACGTTTGCCATCTGTGTATGAACTGAATAACAGATGTGCATTGGCTAGGCCGGGCGCGGTGGCTCAAGCCTGTAATCCCAGCACTTTGGGAGGCCGAGACGGGCGGATCACGAGGTCAGGAGATCGAGACCATCCTGGCTAACACGGTGAAACCCCATCTCTACTAAAAAATACAAAAAACTAGCCGGACGAGGTGGCGGGCGCCTGTAGTCCCAGCTACTCGGGAGGCTGAGGCAGGAGAATGGCGTAAACCCGGGAGGCGGAGCTTGCAGTGAGCTGAGATCCGGCCACTGCACTCCAGCCTGGGTGACAGAGCCAGACTCCGTCTCAAAAAAAAAAAAAAAAACACAGATGTGCATTGGCCAATTACCTAAAGATATTTTGAAAAGTGACACAATTGATCACTGGTCAGGATGTACATCTGTCATTTATGCAGCGCTTTATGCACTGAAGAGATAGCAAAGTTTGTATTTTATGCAATTACTCACAGTTAATAATCTTATAACTAAAATGTAGACAGTGCTCTTGGGACACTGGTATTAGTTAACTAAACTTAGTAACTGAAATTCATATCAGAAAATGCATATCAGAAAATCAAAGCAAAAACTATAAATCTATTCTAATGTACTGAACTCTCTGAGTCATTTGACACCTACTTCAATAATTGGTCAAGGCAGCTCTGGCATGTCCCCCCCTCATACACGCAGAAGATTATAACTGACTCCTGGTGTCCTTGCGAAGATATTAAATCCATGTGATAGACTCATATCAATAAATTCTCCTTTATTCACCTTTATTTTGTGACTCCTTGTGCATAATTCTCAAGATCATTTTCTAGACACATTTTCCTGATATATATTTTAGCCAGGTCCTGCAACTCATCTGCTGAATTGTCTCTTTCCTCCCAAATTAGAGACAGTACTTCCCCAGTTGGGCCAGGATGTTGTAATGTGTTAACTAACATGTAATCATGTAATTACTGAGTATTGTGTGAGGGTGTCCCTTTCCTGATCACACGTGCACCTATCAGCTTCCCCAGTTGGGCCATGCTCACATTAAGCCTACATACTAAGAGGGGAGGTTGGAGCAAATCTTGAGGTAAGTATATTTGCAAGCATATTATCTTGGAAAGTATCTGCCTTCGGTGAGTCTTCTGCATCACATCCAGACAAGGAAGGGTTGGGAATGAAAGTGACTGCTCTCCTCTAGTAAGAGGGATTGGCAACTTCTCCAGCCCCAAGAGTTCAAGGGAATCTTAGGGAAATTCAGTGGGCCATTTATGCAAGTCCAAAAGTTCATGGAGATCTGGAAAGATTTTAAGATTCTCAAATCAATTCATTCTAGATATCAGAGTCCCATGATTTTCCTATCAGGTCCATAATTTTAGAAAGAGACTTGCCAGGACTATTTCTTAGGCTTCTTGGTAATTCTACTACTCTCACAATCTAATGCCAGGCTTGATTTTCACTGCAATCCGTTCTCCAGCTTTAGAAGATGGGAGCTTCCTTAAATATTGCCAAAAAGATTTTGTGACTTTTACATTATTTCCTGGGTTCTTGGCTGGTTAGTTTGAGTGGTTTGCTTTCTTCAACACATCAATGTCATTTAATAGCAACTGACCAAATCTATAGTCTTTGTAATTACCAATGTCCCATGTATTAGTCTGTCCTCACACTGCTATGAAGAAATACCTGAGACTGGGTAATTTATAAAGGAAAGAGGTTTAATTGGCTCACAGTTCCACATGGCTGGGGAAGCCTCAGAAAACTTAAAATCATGGTGGAAGGGGAAGCAAATATGTCCTCCTTCACATGGCAACAGGAGAGAGAAGTGAAGAGCAAAGAGGAGAAAAGTCCCTTATAAAACCATCAGATCTCATGAGAACTCACTCACTATCACAAGGAGAGCACAGCGAGAAACCGCCTCCATGATTCAATTACCTCATAACGGGTCCTATGACATGTGGGAATTATGGGAACTACAATTCAAAATGAGATTTGGGTGGGGACACAAAGCCTAACCCTATCACCCCATCTCTCAGATTCTAGAGATATTGCATGAGACAGTGCACACCCTTTCACCTCAGCCCAACCTAATTCACCACAGTAAGAGTCTTAATGATTATAATGCTACAATACATCAGAGACTATCACCACCCCTCTTAGTGCTAACAATGGGTCATTGATTCAATCTGAATGTCAAGTGCTTCTATTCTAGAATCCATCTTGAAGATTTGCTTCCTGGAACAACTTCTAATATCAATTGCCTTAGTTTAGATTATCCTCCTCCCTAAAACAAGCAGATCCAGAGAAAATAATTCAAATGAAAAATATTTATTTGGAAGGTACAGTAAACAAGGCAGAGGAGGGAGAATGTGAGACAGAAAAGGTAAGATAGTCAATGAAGGGTACATTATCAAACAAAATAGCATGTTGGATAACTGGAGCTTAATCCCTTGGAGAATATCTGGGAAATGATATAAAGTACATGACTCGGAATCATCTTATCTGAAAGCCAAAGAAACTGGGATAGTTAGACACCAATTTCTCTCAGTCATTGGATGAAAGACTCCCAAGAGTCATTAATCCCCAGCATGGCCAACCTGCCATGCTCACAAGGAAAAGAGTATTCTTCAGTGTGGAGAGCCCTCATCCAACACCAGTATTTGAAGTCAGCCAGAAAACACAGAAGTGAAAGGGCCTAAGGAATCTGGGCAGGCCCTACAGCATCTACCACACTTGCCATCTCTGAGAGCAAGAAGAATTTGAGCCTCAGTGCTGAACAGAAATGAATAATCATCTCTCTATGAATCTAAATCTAGGGAATTCTCTGGATTACCAGCCCACTAAAGAAGGGGGAGTATTAAATGGAGCATTAGGGTGGTGTTATGGCCTGACTTGTGTTTCCCTAAAATCCACATGTTGAAGCCCTAATCCCCAGTACTTCAGAATGTAGCTAAATTTGAAGACAGGGCCTTTAACTTAATGAGGGGATTAAGTTAAAAGGAGGCCATCAGAGTAAGCCCTAATCTAATCTCTTCTTTACAAGAAGAGGAAATTGTAACAGAGAGACATCAGGATGCATGCATGCAGAAGAAAGACCACGTGAGGACACAGCAAGACAGTGGCTATCTGCAAGCCAAGGAGAGAGGTCTCAGGGGAAAGCAAACCCACTGTCACCCTGACCTTGGACTTGTAGCCTACAAAACTGTGAGAAAATAAATTTCTGTTGTTGAAGCCACCTAGTTTGTAGTACTTTGTTATGGCAGTCCTAGCAAACTAATACGACAGGGATGGCTCAGTGATCCAAGGACACCACCCTCATAGGAGCAGAATCACAGGAAAAGAATTCCTCCATCCAGCCAATTGTATCTTGATCCAGCAATTCCTCTAAAAGAGCAATACAGAGTTTGCCCTGGTGCTGCACGTACTGCCAGTCTCAGGACCAGCAGAACTTGTAAGTTTTATTATGTTTTCCTTTGATATCACAAAGGTTGTTCATCTTCTGAAATGGAATCCAATAAAAATGGCATCATAGATAATCTTGGTCATTTACACATGCTTGATTCAATGCTCCCACCTGAACAAAACACAGCTGGCCCAGACTCGGGACCTCCATTTCATTCTGCATTCAGAGGTCAGGTGCTGCAGAGGATGCCAGCGAATAACTGCTAAGAAGAAGACCTCCTGTCCCTTTTCTCCCCCGGGAAGCCAGTATGGATCCTCCCAAGAATCCTCTCCACCAAGTAATTTTCGTCCCCCATCTTCTGTCCCAACACTGAAAAGAGTAATGAGTCATCTCCAAAACTGATCCAGCCTTCTGAAATCCAGGACCACAGGAAGATGTTCTTTTATATCTCATCTAAAGTAATTTTGATTTTGTTCTTTTTGTTTTACTGCTGTTAGTTAAGTAAATACACAATGACTCAAATGGAAACTTGACAGAATTATCATTCTTAAGGTGGTGTTTTATAAATGTACATTGTATAAATATAAATCTTATTATTAATAATAAAATGCTCCCATTTTATGAGTTTTATTAGATTTCAGTTCCAAATGTTTATCTTTAAGGCTTAGATAAGGTTAATTCAGCATTTTCTTGTTACTATTTAATAAATCCCTCTTAGTAATCCAGAAACACATCTTTTCATTTTAGTGCTTTAGTCAAGGAATTATATGACATTTAAATAGAAGCTTGGTAAAATTACAATTCTTGGGACATTATTTTATAACAAGAAAAGTTATGTATTGCTTATTTAAGAGTGAATTTTATGAATTAATTTTTTAAATCAAATTTTGTTCCACTTTATTCTACTTCTAAGTAGTGGAAATATAGTATTTTGGCTTTTTCGGTGTTTGTACTAGTTTCCTGTAGCTGCTGTTACAAAATACCATGAACTAAGTGGCTTAAAGCAATCAATTTATCCTCTCACAGTTCTGGAGGCCAGAAGTTCAAAATCAAAATGTCAGCTAAGCCACACTCCCTCTGGAGGCTCCAGGGGAGAATTCCTTGCCTCTTCCATCCTCTAGTGGCCACCAGTATTCTCTGACTTTTTTGGCTTGTGGCCACACCACTCCATTCTCTGCCTCTGTCTTCACCTTGCATTCTTCTCTGAGTGACTATCTTACAGGGATACTTGTCATTGGATTTACTGTTCACCAAGTAATCCAGGGTGATTTCCTCATCTCAACATCTTTAATTCAGTTACATCTACGAAGATTCTTTTTCCAAAAAAAGATGTCACTGACAGATTCTGGAAATTAGAACACAGATATACCTTCTGGGGGGACACCCTTCAATCCACTATAGTGTTTCACATGTTACCTAGAATGTGAAATGTAGCAAGAGCTTTGCATGAGTAGTCTAGCAAGTGAAGACATTTGAAACTCAAAATATGCTTCTGTATACCAAGGTCCGTATCTCCTCCAGTTATTAAATTAATACGTTTATCTTAAAAATGGTGATTTGGGGGAAGATAAAACAGTATGATATTTACGAAATGAAAAAAATAGTGAAATTGGAAGTCAAAGTACTTTCTTTAATGTATGTGTTAAGGACTAAAAAGATATACATTAAAACGTAAACAGTGGTGCTGGGAGGGGAATGGGAATTGGAGGGTGGGGAGGAATGAAGGGAGAATTTTATATTCTTTCTATGTATGTATTTGCATTAAAAGTCGCATGCTATAAAACAATAAATACATACAGTAAGAGGGAGGGAGAGAAAGAAAAAGAGAATGAGAAATTCAGAATAGCAGAGAGAAGTACAAAAAGATAAAAGTTGATTCAGAAACCACTCTCCAAAATACAAATGTCCCACGACAGTCCTCTTTTGTGTGACCCAAGGTACCTTCCCAAGCCAGAGGCAGAACTTCCACGTGACAAAACTTCTTCTGATGGAAAGAGAGACAAGGTTCAATGAAGATAAACTTCACTTACTTCAAATCTGTCCCAGCACTTGAGGTAAATCATGGGTACATTCACAATGTCCATTATTCTAGGCCTTGAAGATAGATACGGGAATTGTGTTCCAAATTAAACTCACAGGCCAAGTGTGGTGGCTCATGCCTGTAATGCTATGTTGGGTGGTCAAAGCAGGAGTATCACTTGAGGCCAAGAGTCTGAGGCTTCAGTGAGCTATGATTGTGCCACTGCACTCCAGCTCTGAGTGACAGCCTATCTCAAAAACAAACAAACAAAACCTCATAAGATGCGAAAGACCTGATTCACACATTCAAGTCACACATGTGCGCGCGCGCACACACACACACAGAGCACATATATTCATGATACTGGGAAGTATTGTATCAAATAATCAACATGAGTGTAAGGGATAATTTTAAGAAAACAGAATTCTGGTCAAGACTATTAGTTACAATCATTTAGAGTTTAGAAATAGAGTAATATGCAGTCCATTTTTTCCACAGCATTTCTCTGTTGTGTTGAAACATTTGAAGCATTATCTCAGCACAAATATAAAAATGTCTGATGGAAAAAATATCCTATGACTATTCAAAATGCTTCTGGAGCAAAGATTAAATTTATCCTGATGCATCAAAATTTGAAACAGATGAATCTGCTGATGTTACATTTTCTTTTCCTCCAATAATATCCTTAATGGTTATATATGTTTCCACAACTCATGGTATAAATAAACATTCCTGAGATTCCTTTTCTCAGTTACTCTTCCATAAAGAATCCATTAAAAGCTTTTACAGGACAAAGGTCCAGACTACTTCTTAAACTTTATAAATCAGATTTTCATGCATACGAATGGTGAACTTTATCAACAGATGGCCAAGGATGTAATGTCATGTCTTTTGAGGAAAAAAAAAAAAAAAAAAGAAACATTTAAAGCTGGCCTATATCTTCCAAGGTGCCTGATGGATTTTTTTCTTAATAATAGCTGTTTATTCTAGTTTCTGTTCATTGCCAGAACTTTTTGCAAACAACCAGTAAATTAAGAGCCAGTTTATTTCCCTAGAGATATGATTACATTAGTCACTCAGTAAGTCTTCAACTAATTTTGTTCCAAAGTTTTCTAAGGAACTCATTAGATAATCTCTGGATCTAGAGAAGTTAGTCACAGGGCCTAAAGGAATTCATCTTTGCTGAACCAAAAAAAAAAGGAAAAAATAAGAAAACATTCAGTAGTAACATATAGGCTGAAGAAATCTTAAAAGAGAGACTTCCCAACTCTTAACCAATATGAATTCATGATGCACTGAATATTTCTACAATGAAGTAAATAACAATAACTTGTGTTTATAGTATCATATGCTAGATGGGCCTAAGTCTGAAGATCTGGTGTTAATCAGTGATTTACTTAGAACAGCTAAGCTTTAGGGTTAGCAGCCATTAGAGTAATTCTTCAATAAGGAATAGATTCATCTCACAGACCTGAATTAATGCTCTACTGTACTATTTCACTAACAAAGCTCTATGCTACTGAGACTAAGGTCTTTCAAGTAAGCAATCAGATTACAATTTTCTCTCACTGACACATTGCATTCACCCTTTTCTCTCATCATATTCAAATAAAAATAAGCCAAAATTAGAGCTAATAAGAAGATAAGCAGAGCCAAGTTATTGAATATTTGTAAGCTCCATCTCTACTAGCTCTCTTAATGGTACAGTCTTCTAAGTTGCTGGTTCCAGAAAACACATAGACAGGGAAATTATGGATGTAACTGTTAAACTCCAACCTTATAGAAATACACCATCTCCATGCCCAAAACCAGTATGGGAAAATCTATCCAGCTCCACAAACAGAGTAGGATTCAGAATTTCACCTACTGCATTACCAAACCAATTTTCTAGCCCATATTTTTTTCATAAAATTTCAAAATGGTATTAGAAGAAAAGTACTAATTACTTTCTATCTTTAACCGCACAGAAATGAACTCCAAACCTAAGAAAAACAAAATTTTGTTTTATAAATAAAAAATTCACCATTGTCCACAGTTTGTATATTTGTTAGCAGCAAGTGTAGAACTAAAAGGTGCCATGGGAAATTAGAGAGATAATTAAAAACAAGTTAAAACAAGTACCAAAATACTTTATACATTGTTAAATAACAGTCATGGGACTAATTAACAGTAAAGAGTCAAGAGAATTCAGAAAGTTCTTAAATCTTTGAGCTTTCTTTTCATCAATGTGCTATGGAGGAGATCAATTTGTTTTCATTAAGGTCTGGCCCCACTAAAATTTAATTTCTTTCTAGTGGTGGTAAATGACAATCAAAATCTAAACCCTGCCTCTGAGGCCTGTTAACTGCCAGTTTTCAGTAGAATACAAAAATCTTACAAAATAAAGTATATTACAGTGAATATTCCAGCTGGCCTTAGTTGCCTTAAGAAATCAGAACAGCTGTATGAACTCCTTCATAAACGTCTCCCCTTTGGTGTAAGGAGAGGTTACAGACTGCAATAGACAATGTGGGAGGGCTGATGTGGTCAAAGGAATTCTGCTCCCTGCATGAAACGCTAAGGCTCAGATGTCCAGTTGCCCAAGAAACTATCAGCGCCCACCTATTTCACATAATTCTTTGTAAAGACTTTGCCGAACAATCTATCCTTGAGAACACACTAAAACACACACACAATAACGTGGATCTTTTCTAAGACTGATTCTTTTCCAACTTTGAGAGTTTCATAACTCAGGGCAATTTGTTCTCAAAGAGCAAAATATCTTTTTACTTATGCTATGGAATAATGCATTCAGATACTTAGGAAATGAGTAAATTGCTGGGATCCTGGAGGGTTTTTTTTTTCCACTGAAAAGATAAAGTCTGTTTTTATGGCCTAATTATTGCCCTTTCTCATATCTCTTCAAGTATTTTGCTTACAGTGAGTTTTCTCCAAAGAATTTCTTATCTGAGTAAATCATCTGAGTTCCATCAGTGAGGTCAGCTCCAAGAAACATCAGCCCTGATTACAGCTAGTTGCTCAGAAGGAACAGGAATACAATTCACCTTGACTCCAGGAATCATAACACACATCCATATATATTGTTTAAATTTGACACTGCAAGATAAGATTAAAGAGTAACATTTTATGTGAAATATAGGCTATTCGCCCCTTCTTTTTTTCCTCTTCCAGAGTATATATTACAGGGGATATAACAGAGAAATATGTGCCTGACAAATTTCCATTCCTGGTGTTTGTAGATCTATAAACAAACACTGGTTACCAAATGTTATTTTTCATCTTGTAAGGAGTGTATCTGTTGAATAATTTACCAATACTTGTTATTCAGATTTGGAGTTCTTTCTGCATCAGCATTAGAGTCACAGCAACAAAAGGCCTCAGAGAATCCTTTTTTCTCAGTAATCTATACTGCAAACTAGGCTCCCCTGTACCCCAACCTCATTTTTGTAAATAAAGTTTTATTAGAACACAGCCACACCCATTCATTTACATATTTTCTATGGCTGCTTTCAAGCAGAGGTTAATAGTTTCAATAGAGACTGTGTGGTCCACAAAGCCTAAAATATTTACTCTCTGGCCCTTTAACGAAAAGTTCACCAGCCCCTGCTCTATATACCCCATCTACCCATCTTTACTCTTTCAATTTTACTCTGATTTCCTTCTGAAGTACATATTTCCAACACCTTATTATAAACACTGATGATCATTCTACTTTATTTGGCTTGGAAAAGAATTTGAGTAGACTTGCTTTTCCATGCAAGTATGAACTGCCCTTAGCTTTCATGACATAAGCCTTCCTCTTCATCCTCTGCTTGTTTTACATTTACTCAAATGGCTCTCCACTGGTGCTGCCATGTACCAGTTCTTTTCTGCATGAAAGGGCCCAGCTAGGAGAATCAATGGAGATTGAATCCATCCTATTCACCACTTGACAAGTCATAAACCTTGACATAAGGCCTTGATCCCCACAAGAGTATAAAATGAACAAGAGCAGGCCAGGCACGGTGGCTCACGCCTGTAATCCCAACACTTTGGAAGGCCAAGGTGGGCTGATCATGAGGTCAAGAGATTGAAACTATCCTGGTCAACATGGTGAAATCCCGTCTCTACTAAAAATACAGAAATTAGCTGGGCATGGTGGCATGCACCTATAGTCCCAGCTACTCAAGAGGCTGGGGCAGGAGAATCGCTTGAACCTGGGAGGTGGAGGTTGCAGTGAGCCAAGATCACACCACTGCACTCCAGCCTGGCAGCACAGCAAGACTCAGTCTCAAAAAATAAACTAAAATAATAAAACAAAATAAAATAAAGCAACTTCATTTTAAATTACACGATTATTGAATAAGGTACAAATCTAAATTTTCATTTTATATTTTTCTCAAGAAGTCTTTAACATTACATATTTAGATTATTTGATCTAGCTTTCTTGAAATAAATATAATTCTGGTTATTCAAACTATGATAGTATACTATTAAAAGATTTTGAAAATTATGTCTCACCAGTTAAAAAGCAAAATATTTTACCAAAAATAAAAATGAAAATAGGATTAGCCAGGCACAGTGGCTCATATCTGTAATTCCATCACTTTGGGAGGTCCAGGTGGGAGAATTGCTTGAGCTCAGGAGTTTAAGACCAGCTGGGTAAGATAGTGAGATCCCATCTCTACAAAAAAATCAAAAATTAGCATAAGCTTGTAGTCCCAGCTACTTGAGAGGCTGAGGTGGAAGGATCACTTGAGTGATCCAGCCTAGGCAACAAAGTAAGACCCTGTCTCAAAAAAAAAAAAAAAAAAAAAGAAAATAGAAAATAGAATTAGTACCAGCAACTGTGAACTGAACATTACTGAACTCATAAGTGATTATTTGAGTCACATACTTGAATTTGCTTTGGGTCAAAACATGAAGTGTACAGTCTCCCCTTATCGTCAGGGGATACACTCTAATCCCTGCAGTGGATTCTGAAACCAAGGATAGTACAAAATCCTAAATATACTATGCTTTTTTGATCCGATAACTGAGACTGCTGCTAAGTGACTCACAGGCAGGTGGTGTCTACAGCGTGAATGTGCTGGATAAAGACAAGAGTCTCATCCTGGAAGGGACGGAACGTGATTGCAAGACATTTCATCACACCACCCAGAATGGCACACAATTTTAAAACTTATGAATTGATCATTTCTAGAATTTTCCATTTAATATTTTCGGACAGCAGTTGACCACAGATAATGAATGAATTTGCACAAAGTGAAACAGCAGATAAGCAGGAACTACTATAATATCAAGTCCTGGAATGACTAATAAATTAGCTGAATAGTCTAAACCTCATATTCATAGAAATATAAATGACAAAATGTAGGGAACCCAAATATACTCAACCACATTCAGAAAGATTATGGAGAAAATATCCTTCTTGGCTGTTCCTACATTTTGCAAGGCTTGCAGTGGGTCTCTCTTAAAGAAACTGCCTTTGCACCATGGGATTCTGCTCTCAGCCACGTGGCCTTGCCATTGAGCTCAGAGCCCTTCCTTTACCCTATGTAAGCTGAATAAGATGAGGGTACCCCAGGACCAATCTCAGCACAATTTCACATCCCAAAGAAAGAGAAGTAGGATAAAAGTTGTTTTGTTTTTGTTTTTCTCTTAGTTTTCTTTTGCTGCACAACAAATCCCACTAACTCAGCCGCTTAAAACAACACCATTTGTTAGCCCACAGTTCTGTTGGTCACAAGTCTGGCACCATGTGGCTGGATTCTCTGCGGGGGTATCATAGGCAGAAATCAAAGTCAGTTGAGCTGAGTTTTCATCCGGAGGCTCTGAGAAAAACAATCTACTTCCAAGCTTATTCTAACTCTTGGCAGAATTTAGTTCCTGGAGGTTTTGTGACTGGGGTCCCTGTTTCCTTGCTGATTGTCAACCAGTTCTTAGAGACCCCCTGCTGTTCCCTGTCAAGTAGCCCTTAACATGGTATGTTCCTGATATGTTCCTTAAGGCCAGCCAGAATATGTCTCTGCTGCTTCAAAACTCTGATTTCCCTTCTGGCATCCTCCAGAGAAGGCTCTCTTCTACTGCAGAGCTTAACTGATTGGGTCAGGACCACTCAATATAACCTCCCTTCTGGAGGTGTTTTTATGGAGTGTAATATAAACACAGGAGTGGATGTCTCATTATATTCACAAGTTTCATCCACACTCGAAGTGGACAGGATTAGATGAAGGTGAGGGTCATTGGGAGTCATCTTGGAATTCAACCTACCACAGTTTTGTTTGATTTTATTAACACTGTAGCATTGGTGATGATATTGTGAAATATGCACTGTCATAAAGCTAGTAAGTGCCATCTCAGCTACCGCTCAACGTAGTAATCCTCTATCAACCATAGCAGTTACCTTCTTGAAAAGTATAGCAGCTGGCAAGACAATAGCGTTGAGATCAGAAAGGAAACTGCGGCCCCCATGAAAGAATCATTAAATATATGTTAGGGTCTGTGTATTCTTTACTAGGGCATTTGGTTCCAAAACAAACCATATGAGTTGACATTAAAAAGTGTTTCAATAAACAACTGTCTTTACTCATCTTCAATTTTATTCAGGAACATACCTGCAGATACCGTGATTTATAAAACTTGTAAATTTTCATTTATTGAATTTGCTCATAAAATATTCCGCTTTAAAATTTTGGCTCATCTCTTAAAGCCTTGTAAATCTAATGTCTCTTGCACTTGGCATTTTCCTTATTTGTTTTCACAATTACAGCAAGATGCTTGTGTTGCTCTCTAGCTTAAAGTCTTTTTCCTGGGCCTGATCTTTTATTCATATCACTGAGTCATCCTCAGTGCCTAAATCGTCAATAAATACTTGTTGAAAGACTGAACAAATGAATAAATTAATGATGAAATATTAAGAAAATATGGCCTAAAGAGATATCTCTACTCTTTGTAAAATCTAAGAGAAAGGAAAGAAATAATTATCGTCACATTCTTTGGTTTGAAAGGGCAGAACTAAACAATATATACATAAAAAGACCATGAATTTTTCACTCGAGACATACTGATATAAAACTTAATTCAAAACACCATCTAGCAGTGGTATGAATAAGGAAGGAGAAGTATGATGGTTAATTATGTGCATCAATTTGACTAGGCCACAGTGCCCAAATATTTGGTCAAACTTTATCGTGGATGTTTCTGTGAGGGTGTGTTTGGATGAGATTAGCATTTAAATCAGTGTACTTTGAGTAAAGCAGATTGCCCTCCATAATGTGAGTGGGCCTCCTCTATCTGTTGAAGGCTTGAATAAAACAAAAGACTGACCTCCCTGAGCAAGAGGGAATTCTGCCAGCACACAGCTCTCAGACTTGAACTGCAACATCAGCTTTTCCCTGGGTCTCCAGCCTGCCAACTCACCCTGCAGATTTTGGACGTGCCAACCCTCTATAATCACATAAGCCAGTTCCTTAAGTAAATCTCCATGTGTGTATATAAATATATCTACATCTACCTATCTAATTGGTTCCATTTTTCTGAAGCAACCTGACAAATGCAAGAAGCCTCAAGATATATCCACACTGTCAGAACAGCAGTCTGTTACGCTGGGAACACTCTTCCCCTCACAACAGCCAAGGCTTTGCTGTTAAACCAGGCAAAGCCTGTGCTGAATTGTCCTATTGTCAATTTGACATCACTGCCATCCTTTTCAGAGGTCTCCCATGCATTACATAAGAGTAACCAGGAAATACATTTCCAGACTCTAGTTCCTTCTGTGGTTCCAGGTCAGCTAATGAGAGGCATTTGCATTAGATCTAGAAGGCAGAAGAAAAGGAAAGCTGCAGGAAAACATCCATCAGTGCAGCTTTCTTGCCCTTTGTTCCTGAAGTTCTTCCAGCAGTTAGGAAACCTCTATTTTCCTGTATCGAAATCCTCCATATGCAGAATGCATACAATGCCTTCCATTTTCTCGCAACCAGACCCTAACTATACATCACCGATATGTTCTTTGGAGAGGAAGGGGGAAGAAAGCACTTCATTTTTTTCCTACTAGATGGCCTCATCTACCCTGATCTATCAGGGAAAAAAAATAATTTTGAACTCCATGGGGGATTATAATTCTTTACCTCTCAGAAGATCCCATAGCTCCCATGAAAGTGGGATAACTCATTCTCTAGTCTTCAAGTTTCACAGGTCTGTGGTTATTGAGGAGACACCACACAGCTCTCTACACAGAGCAAGAACGAGGTGGTTCTCCACCAAAATTGTTTCCCATTACACTTTCCCCAGATGAGTGGGTTCCAATTTGTCTTGTTGAGACACAAAAACAGATCTTCCCGAAACAAAGAAGATAAAGTAATGGTTTCACTTTACAAATAAAATTGCTGACAAGATTAGAATAAGAGTTTATCTCTTTTAAGTGTCTGGGCCAGGCACAGTGGTTCAGGCCTATAATCCCAGCACTTTGGGAGGCTGAGGTGGGAGGATGGCTTGAGCCCAGGAGTAGCCATGGTCCCAGCTACTCAGGGGGCTGAAGCGGGAGGATCACTTGAGCCCAGGAGGTCGAAGCTACAGGGAGCCATGATTGTGCCACTGTACCCCAGTCTGGGTGACAGAGTGAGACCCTGTCATAAATAAATAAATAAATAAATCTGTGTGCCTTGTGTCTGTTTTCTTTAGTTTCATCTCACAGGCAACCTTCTGCAACATGATAAACCCTAAAACTCACCCTATTATAATAGGATAAACTTTAAACTGTTAACCTGACTACAAGGTCCTGGTTCATCTGGCCTCAGCATAACATCTCAGACACTCCATTCACTCTGAGTTGAGGCTTCACTACCCTTTTGGAGATTTCTTAAATTCACCCAGTTCCTTTAGGTCTTAGGACCTTTGCACATTCCATTCCTCTGCCTGACAAAAATCCCATGAGCTCTGCCCTTACATTCAAACCCTTTGTCTCAGTAACTCCTACTCACTCTCCCAAGTCTCCTTTTAAATGTCACTTCCACAGGTGGGTTAGTTCATCCTGGTATACATACTTATAGTATCTTGTACTTTCCCTCTGTGGGACATATTATGATAATAAGTCACTCATTTTTAAAGTATTTCTTCTCTCCCAGACTCTAGCATCCTGGTGTTGTATTTTCACTACTGTATCCTTGGTATCTCCCGTGGTGTTTAGCAAATAGACCTTCAATACGTATTGAATAAAAGAAAGGAAGGGAGGAAGGAAAGAATGTAACATGATGGTTAAAATTAAATTCACCATAGGTTGGTAATATTCCAGGCAGCACTATGGGAAAAGGAATCCATGGGTGACTAATAAAAAAAGACCTCCACAGAAGACTACAGAAGTATTCTGCCTGGCAGAAAGTTAATACAGTGCTGGGTTGCTAAAAGAAACTTAGTGTTTTGGAGATTGTAATGATGAGAGATATGAGCTTATATGCAATTTTGTGCAGTTGAGTAAGTTTTGAAGTAAGGCTGGCTGACATTGGTGGGCTGGTGGAAGCCACACCCCCTCCGTTTTGGGGAACATTTGGCTGCTCCTACTTCCTGACTGAACTCCATTGACTATGTCAGCAAACAATGGCTCCAGACTTTCCTAGCTCTTGGCAACTTAAAATAGTCTGAATCATAGGACTGGAAACAGAACAGATGTGTACTATTCTCCCTCTGTTTACACAAGTACAACTTGCCACATGAAAAGGAAAGAAGTGAATACATTATGTCGCCTACTCTGAATATAATGAGAGTAGCTCACCATTTGAATCAGTCAATTTGTCCTGCAAGATCTACTGAATTTCTATTATTACCCTCACCTAGCTACCTTTATAACCATCTGCCCCAAAAAAGTCAACATGATAACATTCCCCAATGATATGACAATGATGATGATGATGATGATGATGATGTGTGTGTGTTTGTGTGTGTGTGTCTTTGTGTGTGTGTGTGTCTGTGTATTACAGTAAGGGGAGTTGATGTTGATGCCTTTTCATTAATTCAGCTCACAAGCAGAAGGAACTTGGCAACACCAGCAAACTCAGATATGTCAAGCCAGGGCAAAGAGAAAGGTCAGGTCAAGAGAAAATTTGAGATACACAGTGGGGGTACGTATCTTTAGAACTAGACGCAGGACTTTGCCAACGCTACATAACTGCTTATTGTCTGGAAGAATGCCAAAATGTGACGGCAAGACATTTCCACAAATAAGAAAATAAAAGAGTCTTTGTATGGGGGATGGATGCATTGAGAAGGAAAAGCAATCAATTTCTAGGCTTTAAATGATAGAAAGACTACTGAGTGGAAAAGAGAAATACAGCTTTAAGATTAAGCATACTGAAGAAAAAACTAATGTACAAGAAGAAAAGGTGCTGTAAGACATATAAATACTGGATAGTGAAGTACAAAGTATTTCTCAGTTGTCTGAGGCAATGAAAAAAGCAAACATACACAAACATATATACAAATACACATTTATTGAGGAAAATAAGGGAAAGCTCACATGACTAGGGATTTACGAGAATTCATGACCATCAGACTACACTTCAGTTTTTAGAGTTGATGTTCTCACATTACTCTTGCCTTCTTTTCTTCATGTGTTGTTCAGGGCATCCTCTGAGCCTCGATCACTCTCTTTCCCAAATCTGCGTAAACTTCCATATTTTCCATGGTGTAAACCACTTTCCTTTCATCATAATAATAGCCAACACCTATTTTTTAATGTATTAGTTCCTTACATCCCCCTCAAGCCATGGTAAGTCATCCTTCAGAAAGATCAAAACAAAAAAAAACTAAAATGTCTTCACATCTTTATTTCATCCATGCTACCTCTATTTCATGCGGAAATTTTGTCCAGAAGTTCCACTTAAAGAAACTATTCTGCTACATTTTGTTTGTCAAAGCATGAAGTCTAGCCTTGTACGTAATTCACTTTCTTATTGTCCCTTATGCAATATAATGCAGATTGCTTGATTATGCAAATTGTTTCTTTCCAAATTTTCATCCATTGTGATAAACCACATTTCAGTTTCAGTCAGTGAACTAACAAGAATAAATAGTGGAAATGTAATTGCATATTTTTTCTTTTAAAAACTATGGGTTTTCCCATTTGTTGGTCGCAGGTAATTTTGTTTTTTTTTTTGTTTTGTTTTGTTTTGTTTTTTTTTTTGAGACGGAGTCTCACTGTGTCTCCCAGGCTGGAGTGCAGTGGCGTGATCTCGGCTCACTGCAAGCTCCGCCTCCCGGGTTCACGCCATTCTCCCGCCTCAGCCTCCCAAGTAGCTGAGACTACAGGCGCCCGCCACCACGCCCGGCTAGTTTTTTGTATTTTTAGTAGAGACGGGGTTTCACCATGTTAGCCAGGATAGTCTCGATCTCCTGACCTCGTGATCCACCCGCCTCAGCCTCCCAAAGTGCTGGGATTACAGGCTTTAGCCACCGCGTCCGGCCCGCAGGTAATTTTGTAAACAGAAAAGGAAACACATTGCTCCCAGTCTCTACTACAACTTTATTCTGTCTCTAAAAACAAGAGCCTGGGAGGTATTCTTCAAAGAATGTATCACTATATATGAAATTTAAACAAGAAACAGAGTCAACACTGAAGTGCTGGATGAAAGGGGAATTTCGAATGTGCTGAAAATTTCTATTTCTGAGGAGGCAGCCAAAATATATTCATGTCTGTGCAAAATTATATGTGTGTATGTATATATACATACACAGTAAAGCATTGCAGCACCTCTTTTTTTTTTTTTTTTTTTTTTTTTGAGACAGAGTTTCACTCTTGTCACCCAGACTGGAGTGCAATGGCGCGATCTTGGCTTACTGCAACCTCTGCCTCCTGGGTTCAAGAGATTTTCCTGCCTCAGCCTCCTGAGTAGCTGGGATTACAGGGCACACCACCACGCCTGACTAATTTTTGTATTTTTAGTAGAGACAGGGCTTCACCATGTTGGCCAGGCTGGTCTTGAAATCCTGACCTCAGGTGATCCACTCATCTCGGCCTCCCAAAATGCTGAATTACAGGCAGAGGCCACTGTGCCCAGCCTAGCACTTCTTAATAATAAATAATTGAAAGCAACTTAAACATCTTTCAGTAAGAGATTGGTTTAATAAACAATAGTGTATTCATACCATGAAATAACATATAACCACAACAAAAAATATGGAAGTTTTTTATACACAGATATAAAATTATCTTTAATATATATTGTTAAGTGAAATGGCAAGGCACAAAGAAATGTGTATAGTCTATGATTTGTGTAAAATGAAAGATATGCACTATCCTGTGTGTGTGTGTTTCTGCTATAATAAAACACATACATTCCTCAAAATCCTGCCTTCTGCAAAGGTTTCTGGGGTGGTTTATTACAGAGCATAATTTTAGCATAGTTACTGATCTACTATGTATGTATCATAATTTATTCTACCAGCACCCTACTGAAGGCCATTTGAGTTGACTCCACTCTTTCCCACTACCCTGACATGTCATATTTTTATTAGTATATCTGGAGGATAAATTCATTAAACTGGGATTGCTGACTGAAAGACGGAAATATGTATGTAGTTTTGCTAAGTAATATCAAGTTACCCTCCATAGCCGTTTGCCATTTTGTATTCCCCATGCCTCGCCAACAAAATACTATAAACTTTTGGAATTTCACCAATCTGATAATTGAAAACGGCATCTCAGTATAATCTTAGTATACATTTATCTTATTATGAGTAGTGCATCTTTTAATATATTTTAAAGATATTTTGCAACGTTTTTCTGTAAACTTTTCACATCTTTTGCCCATTTTCTACTAGGTTTTTCATCACTTTCTTCTTTTTATTATTAAATTTATTAGTCCTTTGTCCCTGGAATGGGTAACATTTTTTTTCTCAGTTGTCATTTTACCCATCACCCAGGCTGGAGTGCAGTGGCACGACCATGTCTCACTACAGCCTCGATTTCCCGGGCTCAGGTGATTCTCCCTCCTCAGCCTCCCAAGTAGCTGGGAACATGGGCACACACCACCACGCCTAGCTAATTTTTGTATTTTTAGTACAGATGGGGTTTCACCATGTTGCTCAGGCTGGCCTCAAATTCCTGGGCTCAAGCAATCCACCCGCCTCAGCCTCCCAAAGTGCTGGGATTACAGGCCTGAGCCTGGGAAGATTTTTTTATGTAGTTAAATTTATCTGTTTTTAATGCTTCTAATTTTGGTTCATATTGGAAACTTAAGTTTTCTTCTAGTACTTCCATGGTTTCATTTTTTAGCTACCTCTCTGAAACATCTGCAGTTTGTCCTGGTATGTGGAGAAAGCAACAGATCCAATCAGATCTTTTTCCAGGTGACTATCTATCCTAACATCATGTAACATATTTATCTGAGGTGTCACCTTTCACATATAGTACATTTTAGTATATATTTGAGTCTACTTCTGGATTTTCTGTTCTGTTTCATTGGGCTTCTGTCTATACACTCACCAATATCACACTGTTTTCAATAGAGAAGCTGATAAGGGTAGCTCCCCTACACCCATATGCTGCTTTTCTTTTTCAGAATTCTTCTGGCCATTCTTTGTTTATTCATCTCAACAAACTTTAAAATCAAACTGGTTAACTCATTAAGAAAATCTAATGCTATTTTTATTGGCACAGCATTGCATTTATAAATTAACTTAAAAATATTTGAATACATGGCCAGGTATGGTGGCTCACGCCTGTAATCCTAGCACTTTGGGAGGCCGAGGTGGGCAGATTGCCTGAGCTCAGGAGTTGGAGACCACCCTGGGCAACATGGTGAAACCTTGTCTCTACTAAAATACAAAAAATTAGCTGGGCATGGCGGCAGGTACCTATAGTCCCAGCTACTCAGGAGGCTGAGGTGGGAGAATCGCTTGAACCTGGGAGGCAGAGCTTGCAGTGAGCTGAGATCACGCCACTGCACTACAGAGTGGGTAACAGAGCAAGACTCTAACTCAAAAAAACAAAAAAATTGAATATGTAACCTTTCTGAAATGATTATTTGAAAATGTGTATCAAGAACTAAATATTGGTACTTTTGACCTAGTAATTCCTCTTCTAGTAGTCTATCATAAGGCAGCAATGTGCAATTACAGACAAAAAATATTATGTTCATTTCAAGTCATTTGAAGTCACATTTATGAAACATTCTTAACAGTTTGAGAAAATGTGTCTTGTGCAAACAAGATAAGGATGCCCACTCTCACCACTCCTATTCAACATGGTAGTGAAAGTCCTTGTCAGAGCAATCATGCAAGAGAAAGAAATAAAAAGTATCCAAATAGGCTGAGAAGTCAAATGATCTCTCATCTCTGACAATATGATTCTAAACCTAGGAAACCCTGAAGACTCCACTAAGGCTCCTTCAACTGATAGATAGCTTCAGGAAAGTTTTGAGACACAAAAATCAACGTATACAACTTAGTAGAATTTCTATACACCAATAATGTTCAAGCTGAGAGCCAAATCAAGAATGCCATCCCATTTAAAATAGGCACACACAAAAAGAAACAAAATACCTAGGAATATATCTAACCAAGGAGGTGAAAGATCTTTACAAAGAGAACTACAAAACACTGCTGAAAGAAATCATAGATGAAATAAACAAATGGAAAAACATTCCAAGTTCAAGGACTGGAAGAGTCAATATTGTTAAAATGGCCCTACTGCCCTAAGCAATCTATAGATTCAAAACTATTTCTATCAAACTGCCAATGTCATTTTTCATAGAACTAAAAAAAACTATTCTAAAATTCACATGGAATCAAAAAAAGAGCCCAAATAGCCACAGCTAACCTATACAAAAAGAGCAAAGCCAGATGCATCACATTCCCCAACTTCAAACAATACTGTAAGGCTACAGTAACAAAAACACCACAGAACTGGTATAAAAACAGATACATAGACCAATGGAACAGAATAGAGAACCAAAAAATAAAACCACACACCCACAGCCGTCTGATCTTCAACCAAGTTGACTAAAGTAAGCAATGGGGAAAGGTCACCCTAGTCAATAAATGGTGCTGGGATAGCTGGCTAGCCAAATGCAGAAGAATAAAACTGGACCCCTACCTTTCACCATATATAAACATTAACTCAAGATGGATTAAAGATTTAAATATAAGACTTCAGACAAGAATCCTATAAGAAAACCTAAGATATACCATTCTGAACATCAGCCTTGAGAAAGAATTTATGACTAAGTCCTCAAAAGCAATTGCAACAAAAACAAAATATTGACAAGTGGGACCTAATTAAACTAAAGAGCTTCTGTACAGAAAAAGAAACTGTCAACAGAGTAAACAGACAACCTACAAAATGAGAGAACATATTTACAAACTATGCATCCAACAAAGGTCTAATATCCAGAATCTGTAGGGAACTTAAAAATTCAACAAACAAAAAACAAATAACTCCATTAAAAAGTGGGCAAAAGACATAAACAGACACTTCCCAAAAGAGGACGTACGAGTGACCAACAAACATATGAAAAAATGCCCCACATCACTAATCATCAGAGAAATGCAAATCAAAACCACAATGAGATACCATCTCACACCAGCCAGAATGGCTATTATTAAAAAGTCAAAAAATAACAGACGCTGGTGAGGCTGTGGAGAAAAAGGGATGCTTATACACTGTTGGTGGGAATGTAAATTAGTTTAGCCAATGCAGAAAGCAGTCTGGAGATTTCTCAAAGAACTTAAAATAGAACTCACTCAACCCAGCAATCCCATTATTGGGTATATATGCAAAAGAAAAATAATCATTCTACCAAAGATACATGCACTCCTATGTTCACTGAAGTACTATTCACAAATTCAAAGACTATCAATCAGGTGCTATCAATATAGGTGCCCATCAACAGTGGATTGGATAAATAAAATATAGTACATATATACCATGGATATGGATATGACACAGCCATAAAAAGGAATGAAATCATATCATTTGCAGTCACATGGATGCAGCTGGAGGCCATAATCTAAGTAAATTAACACAGAAACAGAAAATCAAAGACATCATGTTCTCACTTATAAGAGCTAAACACTGGGTACTAGAGAACATAAAGATAGCAACAACAGACACTAAGGACTAATGGAGTGGGGAGAGAAGGTGAGAAGAAAGGGTTGAAAAACTCACTACTGGGTACTATGCTCACCATCTGGGTGATGGGATTGTTCATATCCTAAACCCCACCATCATACAATATATCCATGTCACAAACCTGCTCATGTACCCCCAAATCTAAAATAAAAGTTGAAATTATTAAAAATAAATAAATAGGATTTAAAAATCATAGTTACCAGCATTATGTTAAGTGCATAGAGAAAAGATTAGAAGGAAATGTGATAAAATAGCAGAAGTTAGAAAAATGCACAGATGGCGGGAATCCCCAGGCTACATCGGAAACAGGGTATTAGAGCTCAATTAGGGTGAGAAGTGTGTGACAGCCAATATTGAGTACTGGAGCCCATGAAGGCTGAGGAGGATGTCTCCACACAAATGGTGGCTGTCCACACCTCCTCCACAGCTCCTCCACAAACAGGAGGTATGGACAGCTGGTAAAGGATGTCGGATCCTGAGCAGAGAGGGAAAGAGAGCATCCACATTGAGTAGCAGCTCAGCTCAGGGTGTTGATGGCCCGAGATGGCTGAGGTGGGCATCTGAGAGGGGGAGGGGAAGCCATCATGGCAATGGGACACAGAAGCCAGCCAAATATGAGATAATTTGTGCATCAAATTAAATAATGATAGTAATGGATTATGACCCATTGCATAAAAGAGGAAAACAAGAAGTCCAATCTGATATAAATACCAAAAAGAATAAATTGAAAGTTTTATAAAGAATGGGATATTCTCATCTTCCAAATATTTATTAATTTCAAAAGGAAAAAGTAGCTTTTCAGGAGATAATTCTGCAGACACCACTTTAATCAGGTGAACAACTTGAGCATCATCAGTAATGGGACAAATTGAAAGCCTGTGCCACCTAATAGAATGTAATGAGAAGAACACACTTCTGTGATATTCCTGCCAAATTTGCATCACCTGAACCTAATCATGAATAAACATCAAGAAATTCAATTGCAAGAACATTCTACAAAATAACTAGTGATCTTCAAGAGTCCAAGTCCTCAAAGTCAACAAAAGACTGAGGAAATGTTCAAGACTGAAGCCAACTCAAGAGACCTGACAACAAGATGCAACACCTGATTCTGAACTGGATCTTTTGTTACAAAAGATCTCACTTGGGAAAACTGGCAAGACTCAAATGAGGTCTAAGGATTAGAAAGTACTAATAATTCAATGGTAATTCCCAGAATTGTAATATCATATTTTGCTTATATAAGAGAATGTCCTTGTTTGAAGGCTATTCGCATAAAGTATTTGGGGGTTTGGGGCATCATAGTGGAAACTGGTAAATAGTTCAAGGCAAGAAAAGGTCCTTACACTATATTTGCAACTGCTCTGTAAGTTTAAATTATAAAAATAATTTTAAATGAATTTAAAACTTAAAGAAATAATTATAATAAAAAACATTTAAATGATTTTTAAAAGTCATGTACTTTGACCCAGAAATTTCACTTCTGATAGTCTACTTAAGGAAATGATTCAAAATACATGCCCACCTCCAATAAGCTGGCACATCTATTCACCCTTCAGGTTTTAGCTCAAGGTAATTTCCTCAACAAAATCTTCCCTGACTTCACCAGCCCAGATCTGAAGCTTCTGTCAAACAATCTCACATCAACCTTTGTGGCCTTTATCATGGTTTATAATTACCTATTTGTGCAAACATTAATTATTCCTCCTCCTTGAAGTCAAGGACCAGGTTTGCCATGCTCACCTTTATATCCTCAGTACCCAGCACACAGCAAGTACTCAATAAATATAAACAAATCTGTCATTAATGGATGAATAAATTAAGATAGATCAATGGATAGATGGGTAAGTAGCCAGATGCACAGAGAGATAATAAGAAATGTTAAGAGCTCTCACTTAATGGCTATAGCTGTCATTCAGATCCATCCCAGGGACCTAACATTAAAAAGGTCCTGTTGATCAGAAGAGATAAAGGACCAAGAAGAGCTGAGCAAAGAAACACATGTAATAATTAGTATAGAACCCACCTGCAATTACTGGAGCATGTGCAGTCCAGCCAAAGGGGGATTTTTTTTTTTTATTTTTGTAGCCATAGTGTCTTATTTTCCTATTTTATGACCGCTGAAGTATTCCCAGGCCCTCTCTTAAACCTAAGAATTCACGTATTGGTGAGAATAGCTGGACATTCAAGATATTTTTATGATTCCTTTTTTTAATCCTCTATTGTACATGTAATAATGTTGAACAAACAACGAAATGTAATTCCAATGGTTTCATGAGGAAGGAGAAAGACCCTAACTTCTGACAGAGAAGTTCTTCCCCTCTTTGTGGAAGGCCCTTATTGAAATGTAGATCACGATTGTTACCCAAAGTTTTGTCTCTGTTTTTGCATCTGACTTTAGGATCCAAAAAAAGAATTCCAATTGATGCCTTTCCTTCTGGAATTGTAAGTGAACTTACAATAATAGTACCTGTTTAAACATGAAGTGGATATTGTTACACAGAACACACCAGTGGCTTTTTCAATGTTAAGCTAATGATGCCTCATGAATGTATGATCTATGGAGAAAGCCCTGTAGTTGTACCTGCCAATGCTGTTTGTTGGAGAATAAACGTTGAATGTTTTTTCCTCACAAACAAAAAACAAAAGCCCTCTAAAGAGAGGGTGATACCTGTCTTTATTCTGGAGAGTGGGGGAGCAAAGTTAAGAATACATAGGGCAATGTTTTTAACTAAGGGTCTATATTACAATCCTCTTTGGAACCTGTTAAAAATGCAGATGCTTGGAACAAACTTATGAAAATAGGGATTCGGTGAGTGAATCTGAAAATTCATATTTTATAATTCTGGAGGTGATCCTGATGACCCTTCTGATTGAAGATAAATATAGGGACGGCTGGAGACAGTGGTGCGTGCTTATAGTCCCAGATATTTGGAAGGTTGAGGCAGGAGGATCGCTTGACCCCAGGAATTGAAGACCAGCCTGGGTGATATAATGAGACCCCCTCTCACACACAACACACACACACAAAAATACTAAACAGAAAATGAACATTTTTCTACCTGAATTATTTAGTCCAACACTTCATGTTCTCATTTTGCTTTTAACTAAGAAAATCTTACCTGGCATGGTATTTATTTATTATTTAAAAAGGAAAGACTGATATATAAGCATATCAGAGATAGAGTGAAAACTCTAAAAGATCTCTCTAAAAGAAATTAATACAAAAGAAGAGAGAGGCCTTCACTCTCTTCTCCCTCTCCACCCTGAATTATCACACCCTGGGGAAACTGGGCCGTGGAAAAAATTTAACTCTAGAGCACCTTCTGCCAAGAGTCAGATAAATTATCAGCAAGCCCGCAGGGTTTGGGCAGCAGCCCCAGAAGCTACCATGGCTCGCCAAGGATAGAACAAAGCACCCAGTGGTGTGGAACAAAGCAGTGAAATGTTGCTGAGCACTTGGGAAGCACTCCCTGGGGGCTATAGGAACACTGAGAACTGTTGCTTTCCCTGAGCTGAGGGGCGCTAGAGTCAGAGTGATCCATGATACAGGTGTTCAACAAAAGAATCTGTGAAAAGTTTCTAGGAATAAAATCCATAATGTTTTTCCTATCCTATATATAGGAAAATATTTTTTAAATAGTGTATTAGTGTCACATAATCTATGTTTGCACTAGAATCATGCAGAAATGCTTCATTTCGTTTTTGTCAAAGACACTGTTTATCTGAAAAAGTAAGTCAGACTTAAGACTTCACTTTTCAAATAATATGAAATTTCTCTGTCATGCCATGTGAGATTTTCTTCGTTAAAAGCAAAATGAGGTCATGAAGTGTTGGACTAAATAATTCAAGTATAAAATTTTTAATCTTTTATTTAGTTACCCATTTCTATTTGAGCTGTACAGTCTAAGTTTTCTACCACCCAAGTACTTTGGTCATGGTTGTTTTCAACAAAGCACTAAAATCTTTGAATTTTCAGTTCTCCAACATTTCAGAAATAGTTTAAACCACTTAAAAGTGAGAGAGGATATTTAAAGCAATGTTATGTGAAAAATACCTCTATTTCTCTTCTTCCCACTGCCCTTCAACCCCCTCCCCCACTCCATTTCAACATAACCTAACTTCCCTCCAGCTAATCCCTATTTCTGTCCTTACCTTCAAAGCTACACTTCTTATTGTGCACATTCTTTTCCTCATTTCCCCACCCCTCATTCACTCCTCAACCCATTCCAATCTGGCTTCCATTCCCTTTGCTACACCAAAACCACTCTTCCTAAAGTCAATGAGCTCCATCTCCCAAAGATATTACTTCTCTGAAGAATTTTATACTGCTGGCCGGGGGCAGTGGCTCATGCCTATAGTCCCAACACTTTGGGAAGCCGAAGCGGGTGGATTGCCTGAGGTCAGGAGTTCGAGACCAGCCTGGCCAACATGGTGAAATTCCGTCTCTCTAAAAAAAGTACAAAAAATTAGCTGGGGCTGGTGGCGGGTACTAGTAATCCCAGCTACTCGGGGAGCTGAGGCAGGAGAATCGCTTGAATCCAGAAGGCAGAGGTTGCAGCGAGCCAAGATCGCGCCATTGCACTCCAGCCTGGACAACAAGAGTGAAACTCTGCCTTAAAAAAAAAAAAGAATTTTATGCTGCTAACCGCTTCTCTCTCCCCTTGCACCTTTGGCTGCAGCCTCCTACATCTCTAGCCACATCTCGGTGCCAGACTTCTCACCCACCAGTCTTTAAATATTGATGCTCTTTCAAACTATCGCAAGGACAGAAAACCAAACACCGCATGTTCTCACTCATAGATGGGAATTGAACAATGAGAACACTTGGACACAGGAAGGGGAGCATCACACACCAGCGCCTGTCGTGGGATGGGGGGAGGGGGGAGGGATAGCATTAGGAGTTATACCTAATGTAAATGACGAGTTAATGGGTGCAGCACACCAACATGGCACACGTATACATATGTAACAAACCTGCACGTTGTGAACATGTACCCCAGAACTTAAAGTATAATAAAATAATAAATAAAATAGCTTTACCAGGCGGCTGCCGAAGAGGGCGGGGGTGCAGGTCCTGGAGCTGGATGGCGGAGGCCATTTCCTGGGCCGCCTGGCGGCCATCGTGGCTAAACAGGTACTGCTGGGCCGGAAGGTGGTGATCCTACCCTGCGAAGGCATCAACATTTCTGGCAGTTTCTACAGAAACACGTTGAAGTACCTGGCTTTCCTCCGCAAGCGGATGAACACAACCCGTCCCCAGGCCCTACGACTTCCGGCCCCCAGCCGCATCTTCCGGCGGACTGTGCGAGGCAAGCTGCGTCACAAGCGAGGCCAGGCTGCCCTGGGCCGCCGCAGGGTGTTTGACGGCATCCCGCCGCCCTACGACAAGAAAAAGCGGATGGTGGTCCCTGCTGCCCTCAAGGTCGTGCGTCTGAAGCCTACAAGAAAGTTTGCCTATCTGGGGCGCCTGGCTTACGAGGTTGGCTGGAAGTACCAGGCAGTGACAGCCACCCTGGAGGAGAAGAGGAAAGAGAAAGCCAAGATCCACTACCAGAGGAAGAAACAGCTCAGGAGGCTACGGAAACAGGCTGAGAAGAACGTGGAGAAGAAAATTGACAAATACACACAGGTCCTCAAGACCCACGGACTCCTGGTCTGAGCCCAAAATAAAGACTGTTAATTCCTCAAAATAAAATAAAATAAAATAAAAATAAATAAATATTGATGCTCTTTGTGTCTCAGACATGGGTCCTTTCTTCCCCGACACAAAACTAGTGATTGCACACACCTCAGGGGGTGAAGCCCTCCATTGAAGGGAAAATCCAATATCTAAAGGGGAAACCCAGCTCTGGGTCATTACTGGCATGCAGAAATAAAAAAATAAGTGTTCCCTGATATTTCAATTTTTCAAGAGTAGTTTAAATCTGGATCATGTGGAACCTCCTGATTTTTAAATACTGGCAAATAAATCATTTTCTAATAATTGTAAAAGCCAATGTGCTAATCAAAGTAAATCCAACATGCCTACTAGAATGTTTCTTATCTCTCTGCTCTACTCTTTATTCTCTTTTCATAATCTCACCCATGCCCCATCGTTCAATTACTATATAAACACCAACTTGTAATTACTTATCCATAGAGTAGGCCCTTTTTGAAGCTCCAGATAAATTCAAATGCCTACCCAACATTTTTACTTGGATGTCTTGAAAGTGCTTCATATTCAATATGTCCAAAACAGAATCCATGATCTCCTAATCTGATTATTTTAGAAGAGCAGACTTGTTTTATTGTCTCCAATAAATGACATAATTATGGTTACTAACAGCTATGTGTCAGGTGTAGTTGGGCATATCTATATGCAAAAGTGTATAAATATATATTTGAGCCATATATATGTGTGTAATATATATTTGAGTATGTGATATATATGTGAGATATATAGCTTATATATGTGATATAGATACATATATGTGTATCAGTATTATAGCACTAGTGTTGCCAGAATATAGTAAACAATTATCTGTTAGAAAATAATGATAAGACTTGGAATTGACTCAGAAGAGAATAGCTTACATGATAGTCACAGTGAGGAAGGTGTCAACTCAATATAAGGCAGAATGTCTTATATTGGATGCCATAATGCACAGGTTCTCCTTGAGGAAGGAAGGACTTATTCCACTAGCTGCAGGTGGACTGCCAGAAGATGTGCCTCAGTTTTTAATCTTCCTTGGGGATGGCCCCAGCTGAAGAGAATTGCCTTGCCAAGATGGCGCCTCCTTTTGGGGAAGCCAGCCTGCAATGACTGGTCATGATGGAGGTATAAAGGCCCAGCCCTCCAGCCCAAACTCATGATAACTCTGGGGGGCCACTGAAGGTCCAAGCTCACCATGGGTTCAGCTAAAGGCTTTGTCCTCTGCCCTATAGTATCTCCTTCTCTCCCTTCCTCAGGGGTGATGCCAAGGCACTCCCTAATAAATGCCCCACACCTTAATTTTCCTAAGTTTGCTAACTGAAGAGCCCAATTTCAGAAACTTGCCCAATGGCAAGTGGAATGCTTGTATCCTAAATAGTCTGAGTGCATTGCTGGAAATGGCCAAACAATGATAGGGTTGTTATTTTTGAATGTTACAGGAAAGATGCATACATTGGATGTCTTCTAATGTTTCTTTCAAATGTAAGGTTTTATTCTCAGTTTTGAATATTGGAAATCATATAATTAACAATTCATTTACAGAGAACTTTACAGATTATACATATTATCTCATTCAAGCCTCCCCAAAACCAAATGAAGTAGGTGGAGTATTAACCCCATCTGACAGAGGAGAAAAACAAGGCTCAGAACATTATTTGGTCCAAGAGCACCTATTTATTAAATAAAGGATCTAGTACTTGAACCAAGCTCTTCTCACATTTAGCATATAACCAAGATTTCTTTCACCATACTATATAAACAAAAAGATACTAAACTTTTAATTTGCTTTGCTATCACCAGTATTTTTAATGAGTTTTTTTAAATCATTGAAAATGCAGCTATATTTCTATTTGCCAGGTCTAAGTAATTCCATCCAAGAATTTTGATGGGATCTTTGAGATTTACAGGATTCCTTTATTATTTCATTTGACTCTATATGAGAGTCTGCCTTTCTGTTCAGTTGTACGGAAATGTTCTATGATATATACCTGGCAGTACATATTTCATTGCCTCCAGACTGCCAGGACCAAAGCCAGAGATCCCTTAGCAAACTGTTGCATGTTAACAAGAACATTACAATAGCAGGTGAAGGAAGTTTTGCACAAAATATTTCTGAAATAAAATGCTAGCAGGTAGACTCTATTCTAGCAACCACCAAACCAGACAAAGGAAAGCCTAGCCCTTCAGATTACCGGAACTTGAGATTTTGTGGTAGAAAAACTTAAACAAAAGCCAGACAAGTGCCCTGCTATCATCTTCAGAGTTACATTAGTTTATCAGAATGGATGGAAGACTGAACTACTATACTCTGAAGAGAGACAAAAGCATCTTCCCCCGGCTCCCAGTTGTGTCCTTCGACACAATAGTATAATCCAAATTAACCTTACAAGAGCAACATGAATCCAGAAGTCTTCATGGACTCTAACCAGACCATATGAGCCTTTCCATCAAAGACTATTTCACACTTGACTTTATGGAACCCCCTTGGAGGATCCTAGAAGGGAAGAGATTTTGTAGTTATGAAATCCAAGTGTACTTTGTTACCATTTTTCTTCTTTCAGGTAACAATGAGGGTTTAGTGTGCACCAGACCAAGTCAAGGGCTTTGCATGCATTATTTCAATGAATCCCAGCTGCAGTTTTGAGTTTGCTATTAATATGTCCTTTATGCAAACGAAAAAAGTGAAGCTCACTTTTCCTAGGATCACTGGCTTGTAAGTGGCAGAGCTAGTGTTTGGCTTTCTCTAGCATCTGAGCTCTTCACAGCTCCACACTGCCTTTTCTAAGTCCTTCAAAATGAAAAACATTTAGTCATCTAAATTTTCCACAAAATGTAACACAAAATTGTAGATCGTGCTATGCAATCTTCAGATTATGTTAAAACTGAGTAAAATCCACCTAGTTCAGCAGCAAGAACTCTAACTGAACAGAAAACAGGATCTTTACAACTCTACTGTGCATTCGGCAACCTGGGCTATAGTGTAGAAAGGGGATATTGACAGGAATCCTACTCTGAACAGTGGGCTTGCCACTCCAGATTTAAGGAGTCAAAGGAAATAGCTCTAATTGACATTATTTTGAGTTTTCTTGAAAAGCAAAAGACAATTAATAGTTTAAAGGACCACAAATTACAAGAATAATCAAAATGCACAGTTTCTAGGATTCTAGAGGCCAAAGAAAAGGCAGAAAAATAGAATAGTTTCTGTCAGGAGCCAGAGTTATTGGAAATACATTTGACAACAAGAATTTAAAGACTATTACAGAAACCTATGTCATAAAACATCACATCCCATTCAAGGGATATAAGGTTTCAAATAAAGAAGTTAAATCTTCTATATAACACAAAATATTTCTGTAGGTGGCCTAAAAGAACAAAATATGAACATATTGCTATTTCCTTCCAGTCCTGCAAACTACCATAGCTCTGCTGAATACTACTACGCCAAGTAATTGTGGACAAGATTGGGAGAACTGGTTCTCACTTTCTCCACAAGTCACTGAAAACCACGACATGATTATTAGAAATACAGGAAAGAACAATACCGATGCTTATAAAAGAGAAAATGAAAAGACTAAAAGACCAGGCCAGATTATTAAGGCAGTGAAACTACTCTTTATGATATTTTAATGGTAAGTATACATCACTGTACATTTGTCCAAACCCATAGAATGTACGACGAACACCATGAGTGAACCCTAATGTAAACTATGGACTTTGAGTGATAATGAGGTATGAATGGTTCATCAGTTGTAATAAGCGTACCAGTCTGGTGCCAAATGTTGATGGTGAGGGGGGCTATGCATGGCTGGCAGGGGGTAGGGAAGATACAGGAACTCTGTATTGTCTGCTCAATTTTGCTGTGAACCTAAAACTTCTAAAAAAAAAAAAAAAGTCTTTAAAAGAAGATGACTAGCCTGGGGTCACATGACAGAGGTTGGGAGACCCACAGAGGTCCATAGGCAGCATCTTAAAGAAACAGAGGATGAGTAAACCAAACTCCACAGCTCTACCCTGCTACCTTCCAGTCATTTGCTCCATTATGCCAAAATAGTCACAGAATATTTACAACCCTCTCCTCCTTGTACTCTTCATGTTGTTTGCACAGAGTTGTCTACTTTTAAAAATGTATTATAAGTGTGTCTATTTTATTCCATTTACTTATTTTTTAATTAATTTATTTTTGTAGAGATAGGGTCTCACTCTATTGCCCAGACTGGAGTGCATTGGTGCCATCATAGTTCACTGCAGTCTCAAACTCAAACTCAAGTGATCCTCCTGCCTCAGCCTCTCAAAGCGTTAGGATTATGGGCAGGAGCCACAGGGTCTGACCTTAGTGTGCCTATTTTAAAAGGAAATACTCGCAAAGTAATGAGTCAGTAAAATCTATTATTGAACATTTTAGTTGCAAAATTAACAGTTACTGATGTTCAGTATACAAAAATTGGTCTATAATATTTCCTTTTTGCAGCAAAGTTTAGCATAGCAAGTAGTAATTTTAGCACATATAAAAAGTATTAAAAGCTGTGTGATGGGTACATTAAGGATTATTACATTATTATCTACTTCTGTACCTGTTTGAAATTCTCTTTGATATAAAGGTTTTCTTTAAAAAAAAAAAACTGAACTATAAAACCTGCTTAATGTACCAATAACTCTACATAAGGCAATTGAATTGCTGTCAGATTGTGTTATTATAGTCATAGAAAAATATTCTGTATTCTATAGCACCATCATCCGAAAGCATGGCATAGTATTTAAGGATCTGAGTTCAGGAATCAGACTGCCAAGGTACATTCCACATACTTCACTTCTTAGCTGTTAAAACCTTGGAAAAGTTATTTTGCTTAAGCTCCAATTTCCACACCCAGAAAGGGAATAACATCACCATAAAGCCATTATGAGAATTAAATGACATAAAATGTGTGTAAAGTCACAGCACAATGTCTGCCTCATAATATGTGTTCAATAAATATAAGCTACTATTAATATTGCAAGGTTCTCGTAGATATTAAAGTTAAAAGAAGCAGTAAAGCCAATAAAGAGTTCTAATCTATAGATGGGGAATGAGTTCAGAGAGTCACAATTCAGAAATTAAAAAACATTTCCCCATTCTAGTGTATTCCTAAATTTTTCCTATTAGAAGATATTTTATATAATAAATTTATGTAATAAATTAGAATATATTTATTAATAAATTAAAATATATTTATTAGAATATATTCTAATAAATTAGCTTTTAGAATTTATGAAAATTTTACAAAAATAAATTGTAAAATCCTAGCATAGTCTTTTAACACTAGTTAAATAATCCAAAGAAAGTTTTGCCATTGATTCAATCAATCAGTTGTCAAGTTGACTTTGGCTTTTACTTCTCACCAGGCCTTCTGGTGACATCTCCTCTGTGGCCTGTCTCACACTAAGCCAAAGATAAGTGGGTTATTTGGATTCTCTCATAGTCACCCCTACATAGATACATGGAGAACTACCTAAACAGCTAGTCTTTTCCTTTCATTTGCCACAAAGGTCGCTATTTCTACTGACAACACCCCTAGGTGTGAAGTTTTTCCACACTGTGCACCAAACTAAATGATCCCCCTTTGGCAGGGAAGCTGCTGGTTTTCATGTTCAGCAGTGCCCTCATAAACTTCTCAACAGATCCATCTTGCGAATGGGGTACAGAAGACATGGAAAGGAGAAGCCCCAGATAAGAATGCCATAGACTCGCATTGCTCCTACTAACTTACATTTAGCATTTTTTTGTGGATAATTGCTTCTCAATTTGTTGTTATGTCTTTGGTGAATTTCTTTTTTTTTTTTTTTTTTTTTTTTTTTTCTGGAGACAGAGTCTTGCTCTGTCGCCCAGGCTGGGGTGCAGTGGCCGGATCTCAGCTCACTGCAAGCTCCGCCTCCCGGGTTTAGACCATTCTCCTGCCTCAGCCTCCCAAGTAGCTGGGACTACAGGCGCCCGCCACCTCGCCCGGCTAGTTTTTTGTATTTTTTAGTAGAGATGGGGTTTCACTGTGTTAGCCAGGATGGTCTCGATCTCCTGACCTCGTGATCCGCCCGTCTCGGCCTCCCAAAGTGCTGGGATTACAGGCTTGAGCCACCGCGCCTGGCCAATCTTTGGTGAATTTCAAGAGCACTGAAATGGTTGTTTTAGACCATACTGTCCAGTTTTATTATTGTATACTATTTTATCAGAAAAAAATTAAAACATACAATGTTTTATCATGAAGGTAAATAGTAAGAAATGTTCTAAATTGTCTAACTGGTTGCCATTATTATTAGCATTTTGTTTTGTAGACAACAATTATATGCAAAATAAAATGTTCATCCAATCTCAATGCAATATTGGCCCTTGTCTAGACAGTGTTTTTATGAGGAGTTACATTATCTAATATTTAAATTATTCAAGTTCCTTAAAATGTAAGGATTCCAAAAGCTGGTATTAAATAATAATTCATTATTTAGAAACTCCTTTATCTCAAAAATACATCTTTTCTGACAGATCATTAGGACTACTGTTTCTAAAAAAAAAAAAAAACAGGATGCTAGACATGTACTGTTAGAAAGAGTGTATGATGATTGGATAAAATTAAATATCTCTGTGAACATAATTATAAGGAACCAGATTGAGACTTGAAAAATAAATATATTTGACTGCAGAACCCAGAGTTATAAAAAATATTTGTACTCTGCTGGAGATGCTCTCTCTTAGACAAAATTGTCAAAAAGGAACTTCACCGGGATTAAGTGCAAGCCTGTGTATGCACATTCAGGATGCACTAAACTGTAGTTCAGCCAATCCTTTTATTTTCCAATCCATTGTTCACCCTAATCACAGTCAAACTAATCACAAGATGAATCCATAAGATAATTAAAGCAACCTAAATTAATGGATCATTTATACTCAGACTCATTCATTTTAAGCATCTGACATAATTACAATTTACAGCTTTCTCTTTGTATTAGAGGGGATAGCTGTTAGAACTTAAGCACAATTAGCTGAAAGGAACTGGAAGATGCAATAAGTGTGATATTATGTTATGAACTGTTTTCATGTAATTTTTCTGATCTTTAAATAAAGTAACAAAGTTAATGAATGTGTTCACATAATGATCTGCCAACAACTTGAATGGTCTTAATAAAGTGACAATCTGCAAGAAAAAGCAAAAGAGGTTACACAACTCCTTACTGCTCTGGAAGGAAGTCTAGAAAGGTGCCAAAATTGCAATAATTTCATGGGAACCAAACAAAAAAAGTAATGATTTTTAAGGCTAAAATTGCACCCTACATTCTCAATATAGTAAAATTGGTATTTAAAAGTGTTTTCTTTTTTCCAGATATTGCAAGTTCCAAAATGAGTGAACAGAAAGATGCAGAGCCATGTAGAAAATATTCTGTCATGAAGAAAACTCCAGCACATTACAATGATGCCCTCTGCTGTGGTTTTTGATACTACACCAAATAGCCTCATTTCCAATATGTCTCATTGTCTTTGCAGTGCCAATATTTCCAGAAAACTTTGAGGAAAAAATGACTTAAATCCTTCTATAAAGTTAGTGATCTCCAGGATCTTTTAAAAACTGAAGTGATTGATTCTGGGTAATGTTATTCTGAACATAGTGTTTGAGCCACATAAACTTCAGTAAATCCCTTAGTGACAGCATTATTTATTTAAGAACATATTTTCACTTATTTTGTATTCTATTTAAATAGTTCCAAAAGGAGATGATATTCACGCCAAATGGTTTCTGTAATGACAACTGCTGACCCAATTTGACAGCCAAAAAAATTTTTTTTTTACTTAGAAATTTTTGTGTCTCAAATGACCTTTCTACTAAAGTGTCTCCATTTCCTGGGAAAGCACATCAAGAAGCCCAGAAAATTAACCCCAAAATTCATATGAGACTAAAACCAATGCCATTTGAGTATCATTTCTTAATTGCCAAAAGCAGATGTGGACTTACAGGGAAGTGAATAAAGCCTCCTTTGCAAGGTCCCTTCTAAGTGTTAGGAGTGGACAGGAGTTCTGAAGTATTTCACGTGGGGAGGAGAAGTCAGATTGCATTGTGGGAACATTTCTACATAAGAATTTCTGGTCAATTGCATCAAGATAGCTTAGGGGATAAAAAAAGAGACTTGAACCTCTAACAGTCAAGCAAATTGTAATGATTTCTTTTCCTAAGTTAAATATTTCATGCCTGTTTTTTGTTGCTGTTGTTATCGTTGTTGTTTTTCTTAAAGAGGGCCACAAAAAAAATTGTATAAAGTTCAGGACCGACAAAACCTGAATTGGCTGTTAGTACAATACTACCCAGTACAATCCTGCCCAGAATACGTTATTTTATTTTTACTGGAGTCATCTTGTATTAATAGAAATTATTTTAGAGGCAATTATGAAACCAAGGCTAAATCATAGCTTTAAAATGCATTGGTAAAATACTTTACACAATTAAGGGAAAGAAAGAGAACTAATATATTCCCAACAGTGAAGCCACCCAGCGTTCAGGGGCCTCTAGCTGTTGATATCTATGTAGGGGTTAAAAGTACTGGCTTTGGAGCCAGGCTATCCTGGATTTCCATTCTGAATCCATCATTCCCTATCTATTCCACCTTTGGTGAGTCACTCATGCCCTGCAAATAGGAGGCATTCAGTAACTATTTGTTGAGTGAATGAATAAATAATGCATCAATCCCACACACTGTCCAGAAAACTTTATCAAATACAGTAGTTCAATTTACTTCCATTTTATAAACTATTTGTTGCCCATCTTTTAGGGAAAAATATTGGACAAAAGGGTGGGAAGGGATGCAAGAGTTTAAGCAAAGTGTTGTTTGGGTTTAAAAAAGAGTATTTAAATTTGGTTAAGGAGATTGGAAAAAGTTTCGTGGAGCAAACAGCATTTAGGGAAGAGTCCTGAGATTATTAGGATTAGACCTGGGCGATGTGAAAGATAAAGCAGACTGGAAGCATTTCAGGCTGAGGAAGCAACACCATAAGCCAAGACCCAAAGATGGAAAAAAAATGCAAGGAGTATGTGTTCGGGGAAAAATCAGCAGCCCCACTGGCTTATGGTAAGAGAATTCACGGGAGACTGGATTGGAAGCTATTCAGGGTCATATCACCACTTCAGTCATTGATCCTCCCCACTCTGGAGATGCTCACAACTTCCCTGTAAGTGAAGGTTCATCTAACCACCATTATAAGTTACACTTTACTTTCTTTGTAGACACTGCCTTTATTTAACTGATACAAAGAAGTATGGGACTTAGTAAACAATTAATAAATTATAATTAAACTCTTCTTGTTCCAGTATTGAAAGGGGATTTTTTTAATTCAAGCTTTTGTCCAAGTATGGGTTATCCGTATCTTTTTTGAATAGCGACTTCTTTCACATAGAGATCATTTGAATTTCAAGGTTCATGTTGAAGCTATTGACTGGAAGACTGAAAGGGAAGGAAGCGTAATGGGCACTGGGTTAACAACATAAATTTTGTTCTAGATTATTAGAAAGGAAATTGTTCTCCAGGCAAATTTCGACAAAGTTGGATGAGTAAATGAAAGAAATGCCATTCTAGTTGGTACCGTATAAAAAGTAACTGCCTTGGGCCAGACTTCAGTTTCAAATTGGCCTCCAACACTTACCTGTAGTGTGGTCTTGGGCAATTCATCTAACCTCTCTATGCCTTAATTTCCACTTGTATAAAATGAGAAGTACAATCACAATAATAAAATATGCCAGCAGTATACTGTATTACTATCCACCTGTGGGAGGAGTATGTATTTTCACCCCACTGTCTTTGGACCTGGCCATGTGATGTGTTTTGCCCAGTGGAATGTGACATTTGCCACTCCTTTTATTATGAGAACAGCATGCTCCTAAGGAGGCTGCTCTTTCAGCCCGCATTCTAGAACAAAGAGGACACAGGAAGCAGAGATGCAGCTGATCTACAGCTTACATAAAACCTGAATGATAAATAAACTTTGTCATTGTAAGTCACTGAGATTTGCGAGTTGTTCCTGCTGCAAAGCCAAGTAATACACTGTGCCACCCACCTCACATATTTGTCTTAAGCGAACTTTAAAAATGTTTTAAAGCACTTTATAATGTTCTGTGCCCGTCTATGTCTCAAAGCAGCTCCTTCTCTCGCCATAGATTGATGCAGGTCAGAAAAGTTAGAAACAGCACTAATTTATGTGAGACAGTAAAGTGGGAATACCTACTTTCAAAGCTGTACCTCCCTCTCCTGCCCTTCTGCCATTGGTCCCCAAATTCGTTGCTACTGCCCCGTTAGGATTATACTCAGTTCCTATCCCATATCCTCATAAAACAAAATAATCGCACAGGTTTTGTTATTTGTGATGTGAACTGTCATAAAAATATTGAAATGGTACCACTTTTTCTGCTAGTGTTGGCCCCAATTCTTTCGAGAAAATGCTCAGAACTGCCGGCGTCTGTTTCTTCTCTCTATTTTGGTTAAATTTTACTTGAATCCTTCATTTAGTCAGTTTTGCCAGAACTTCTCTGTGGAATCTTATTTAAATTCAAAGCACTCTATGAAAAAATTTCAAAAAGATCGCTTAAAAAACACACACACACACACATTTCAATTTAACTAGCAGTAAGTAACTCTTGTTGACTAAACTCAATAAACAAGCAACCACTGAGACTGCAGAGAAAAAGCCCAAGGGGTGGCACCCCAACTGGCATTAACCCAGGGAGACATGATGGCTAGGGAAGTAGGTGGGACAATGACTGGGCCCGAAAACAAGAATATCTTTGTTATAAAAGCCTCCCATTTCTGCACAATTAAGTTGAAAGGAGGTGAGCTTCGAGTTACATAAGCCTAGGCAGTTTTGAATTCCAGCTGGCCCACAATCTCTTGCAACCTTAGGCCGCTTACCTGAGACTTAGCCTTTCTTACCCAACGAATCAGGGAAAATAACAGCTATCTTACAAGACTAGCAAGTTCGTGTTAAATGGAACAAGATGAGTGGAACACCTAACAGAGGAGTCAAACATTAATAGTGTCTCCAAAAATTCTCGATTTGTGGTTGGCTGAGGCGGAGGAACAAGATGGCGGCGCCAGCGGCGTGACCGGGCCCTCGGGCCCACAGCCGTTGGCAGCGGTGGCAGCAGTATCGCTGCCGCAACTCGCTGTGCCCCCTTTCTCAGCCCGCGACGTCGCCGCGACAGCGAGGCAGCGACCGCCACCCAGAAAGAGGTGGTGGCCCAGCCTGGCAACCTTGAGAAGCCCTCGAAAACTGTGGCCTGGCGGAAACCCTGGTGTGCTCTGGGGATCAGGCTGACTCCAGGCCCTGTAACACGGGGAGAGGCCTCGGTGGCCATTTCCAGCAGCCCTCACCCTCAGCCTTGTGGGGCTGGCGGGCCCCGGAGGCCTCCATCCTCCCCTAGAGGGGTCAGGGCAGAGCCCAGCCTCCATCTTTGCCTCTCAGGATGGCAAACAACAGCGGCTCCAAGGCCGAACTCGTTGTGGGAGGGAAATACAAACTGGTGCGGAAGATCGGGTCTGGCTCCTTCGGAGACGTTTATCTGGGGATCACCACCACCAACGGCGAGGAAGTAGCAGTGAAGCTGGAATCTCAGAAGGCCAAGCACCCCCAGTTGTTATATGAGAGCAAACTCTACACGATTCTTCAAGGTGGGGTTGGCATCCCCCACATGCACTGGTATGGTCAGGAAAAAGACAGCAATGTGCTAGTCATGGACCTTCTGGGACCCAGCCTCGAAGACCTCTTTAATTTCTGTTCAAGAAGGTTCACCATGAAAACTGTACTTATGTTAGCCGACCAGATGATCAGCAGAATTGAATACGTGCATACAAAGAATTTTCTACACCGAGACATTAAACCAGATAACTTCCTGATGGGTACTGGGCGCCACTGTAACAAGTTGTTCCTTATTGATTTTGGTTTGGCCAAAAAGTACAGAGACAACAGGACCAGGCAACACATACCGTACAGAGAAGATAAACACCTCATTGGCACTGTCCGATATGCCAGCATCAATGCACATCTTGGTATTGAGCAGAGCCGCCGAGATGACATGGAATCCTTAGGCTACGTTTTCATGTATTTTAATAGAACCAGCCTGCCGTGGCAAGGACTAAAGGCTATAACAAAAAAACAAAAATATGAAAAAATTAGTGAGAAGAAGATGTCCACCCCTGTTGAAGTTTTATGTAAGGGGTTTCCTGCAGAATTCGCCATGTACTTGAACTACTGTCGTGGGCTGCGCTTTGAGGAAGTCCCAGATTACATGTATCTGAGGCAGCTATTCCGCATTCTTTTCAGGACCCTGAACCACCAATATGACTACACATTTGATTGGACGATGTTAAAGCAGAAAGCAGCACAGCAGGCAGCCTCTTCCAGTGGGCAGGGTCAGCAGGCCCAAACCCAGACAGGCAAGCAAACTGAAAAAAACAAGAATAATGTGAAAGAAAACTAAGCATGAATGAGGAACAGAAGAAGCAGAGCAGATGATTCGAGCAGCATTTGTTTCTCCCCACATCTAGAAATTGTAGTTCATATGCACACTAGCTAGTGGCTGTGGACAACCATTTACTTGGTGTAAAAAACTTTATTTCAATATAAACTGACTCTGGGGAGCGTGGGTGATGCTGTATCCCAAGGTGTGTAGCCGCTGTAATTGTGAATATTAACTGAGGTAGTGAAACATGGTGTCTGGTTTTCTATTGCATTTATTCAAGTAGAAAAATTAACTAAATGGTTGACACACAAGAATTGGTGGAGACATTGTCCATATGCCAATTTTTTTGTTAAAACCTTTTATTTTGAACTAGACTGCTTTGATATCTCATTTCAGAAGAACAGTCTTCAGCCACAGCTGTGAAGGTTGTAAATGCTTACCATTGAGCATTTTTAGGGTTTCTCCATCCCTGGGGTCTGCAAATTGTTCACACAAAAAGCATTCTTAAAATGGTTGGCTTCTTGTTTGCAAGCCAGCTGATCTGGTAGCAAACAAAAATTCCAGTTTTGAGAATAGGAAAGATACTGCCTGCTTACCTGCAAAGACATAAGAAAATCTTAGTAACTACCAGATAATCTTTAGAATTCCACACTAACTTTATCATGTTTTCGGTATTATAAAAACGACAACAACAACCATATTTGTCACAGAAATTTAGTTAACATCTTACAACTGAACATGTATGTGCATTGTTTAGATAAATGTAATCACTGTAAACACCTATGTGATCTGGGATTTTGTTCATATTTTGAAATGGGAGCTTTTATGTTTTACAAGTTCACTTAAAACCGTTTCTGTAAGAAAATGATACTTTTTTAAACAACAACCAAAAAATGCCTTGCTGATTCACTAGGAAATAAAAATCTCCCCAATTTTTTGATAGTCAACTTAAAGTCATTTGTTACATGATATTCCTTTGCAAGTAAATTTTATTTCATGACATAACTTTTTTCAATGTTTTTATTCTAAAATAATTGTTTTGTATGAAGAGAAATGTATTCTTTCATTTTTCTTTTTCTAATGACTTGTGGTACAGTATCTAGTACTGCAACTGTCAGAACTTGGTATTGTTACTTCTTCCACTGACTAATAGCTGGGCTGATTTCAAAAAAGAATGCAAGCATTGAAGGGTTTGACTATAAAACATTGTTGTTTAAAATACTTGTGAAATGGCTATAAACAGTTGACTTTTACCCTTGGAGAGCACACTGTGTGAGGTTCTGTGATCATTGACCCTCCCTAACCCCCATCTGTTTCTCTGAATTATGTGTGTGTGTATGCGCTTCCTCTCAATCTCTTTGCACCTTCTTTTTTTTTCTCTGACGCAAGATAAAGGAAAACTCATTTTCCTTTTAATTCTTTAAATAGTGTAATTTATTCACTTAGAGCATGTCAGGATAAATTAAAAGAACTTTTGTCTGAAAATGCTGCCAGGAGCCTATTGTGTAAATGTAGGCATTTTGTAAAATAACCTTGAAATTGAAAATTGCCACATGTTTGGTCAGATTGTATCAGGTTTCATTTTTTTTTTTTTTCATTTGAAAACTACTTCAGCAATAATTAATTCCATGATTACCGCATTCTGCCATTAAGGGATATATTAGTACTATAATACTGAAGAAATCTTAGTAAGTCCAAATGTTGGGGGTAGGAAGCTTCTTTGTTTCTTTCTATCCACCCTTGTTAGTTAAGGTATTTGTTTCTTAGCTATTAAGCCCTTTCCAGAAATCAGTCTCATAAAGCTATTTTTGAGTATAGTTTATATAAAAGAAAAATATTTAACTTTGGTAGTAACTTTTCCAAGCTTACCTCCCCCAGCAAGATATTTTTCAGTGCTTTTATTCAGTATGTACTTATTCTGAAATATTTTTGTATTCTTGCCATTTGAAAAGGTTGTGGCATAGTTGTTGTATAATGAAGTTGCAGATTTAAAACTACTGTTAGCTTTGTAAAACAAAATATAGGTGTTTTTCTCCCGGTATATCATCATTCCATTTTTCTTCTAGATACCATTCAATGTCTTCACAGTTCATAAAAGAAGAATGTGAAATGCAGTGAATGCTGTTACTAGTCATGCCAAGAGATGAATCTCATTTCACAAAAATTACATTATGTTTTTCCACTAAAGGGTGATATAAGTTGAAGACACATCACTGTGATATTGGGAGACCTCACCCCTTAAGGCTCCACAGTGGCTTCCTCAGCCGAATTCTAAGTTACTGCTCTTTACTTTGTTCACCCATTGGAGAGTGCAGTTTTTTTACACGTTGGGAGATGGCCATTCTAACTACTGTTCAATGTCTCTGTTTTGGGGAGGGTAAAACAAGAAAATTTTAAAAAGAGTATACGTGTCTGGGCACAGTGGCTCACGCCTGTAATCTCAGCACTTTGGGAGGCCGAGGCAGATGGATCAGCTGAGGTCAGGAGTTTGAGACAAGCCTGGGCAGCATGGTGAAACCTCATCTCTACTAAAAAATACAAAAAGTAGCCATGCGTGGTGGTGGATGCCTTGTAGTCCCAGCTACCCAGGCTGAGGCAGGAGAATCGCTTGAACCTGAGAGACAGAGGTTGCAGTGAGCCGAGATCGCACCACTGCACTCCAGCCTGGGTGACAGAGCAAGACTGTCAAAAAGACAAAAAAAGAGAGTAGACATGAAGGGAGACACTGGTTATCCTACCATATGGATGTGCTTATGCTTTGATGGTCTACAAATAGATATTTGGAGGTTTACCTTTACTATGATTTTTCCACCAACAAATATTTTTATTAAGAGATTTTCCTAATTCCATTATAATAAAAATATCAAATAAAAGAAGTTTTTTTTAAAAAAAAAAAAAAACGTCTTCTTGGATTCTTTGTCATTAACCTTATTCCATTGGGAACCTACTGTCGAGTAACAAAAGGAACTATATTCTGCCACATGAAGACAAAAGACAATAATATATTTTGTATTCTAAAGCCAAAAGCTTAAAAGAAACAGCATGCACACATTTATATGTATGTACTTTTTTCCTTGACATATTTATAGCTTCTCATAGGTCACACACATTAAAAAGTAGCACACATCTGAACTGTGCAGAAGTAAAATCACACATATTCCGAATAAAGTACATCTTCAGTTCTGTATTTCTCTGTCCTCCAACTTTGAAATCCCTAGGAACTACAAAAACAGGGAGAGAAAAAGAGAGCCCCCCACCCATCAAGAGGTCATATTGAATGATTCCAAGGGATAGTTGAAGCCTGTACTGAATCCAGGTTTTTAAACTGCCAAGTTTTTAACTCCTGGCTGCAGTTCCCAACATATGACATAATTTAGAAACTTGATTTAGGCACAGGAGAATCACAGGACTTAAACACTATGTCCCTTAGCATGTAAAATATTTATGGAAAATCCAGGCAAGTAATAAGCTGTAAAGAAACTAAAAGGAAAAAATTTTGAAAAATGGCAGCTATAGTATTTTAAATCAAAAAGGGAAAAAGAAGAAATGATGGCCATTTTATTAATGGGTAAGTTGAGTGGAACCTCTTTGGGTCCTTCACAGCCTTTCTATTCTTCCACCATCTTCTAACATCTATGATTCCTTGGGGCCATTACGAGACCCACCAGGAGGATGGAGCAGCTGAGGATGGTGCTACTTTTCCAATCAGAGATGATCACAGAAGTTTACAAATAAGCATTTTCACCCCAATCCATCAAAACCAGCACCACCACCCACAATGCTTTCACATACAGACTTGTTCACATATACCCTGAAAAAAACTTCTAAGGCTTCCCACTGCATCTATTTGAATCTATCTTAATGGTCTAAGGTTTGACTCAGAAATTATAGATGAAATTAAGTTTTACCTACAAATCTCAACTTTACCTCTAAAATATCATCTGGTCAATCTTTGGTATCCCTGTTACAGAAAGAGAAGCATGATAAACACAGAAAAAAAGTCACCAAATTATACAAAATGATTTTCATTTGTTCATATTCGTGTTTAACTGTAGACATATTCTGATACCCAGGCACCCATCTGTGCATGGCTATTGTTCTCCATGCTTAAGAGGCCATAGTTATGTTTCAGTACAGTTCATTCACATCTTCAGTTATTCATTTGTTAAGCACCTACTATAGGCCAGATATTGTTCTAGTTGCTGGGGCTGTATCAGTGAATAAAATAGGTGAAAATCCCTACTGTCATGAAATTTACATTCTAGTGGGGGTAACAAATAAATGAAAGAAATAACTAGAATTACTCAGAAGATAATTACAATGAAGAAAAATAACAGTGGAGGGAATGAGGAGTGTTGTGCCCAGCTAAAACCAAGGCAGTCAGAGAGTCCCTCACTTAGAAAACGCCACTGAAGGAGCTTCTATATAGCTGAACATGTGGAGGCTCCTGGAGGGTGGAAGCTCCATGCCCCTTCTCCCACACATCACTCTATGCATCTTTTCATGTGTATCCTTTGTGATAAGCCAGTATAAAGGTCTCATTGGGCATACCTGCTATAATCTCTGTAATCTCATTATCATACAATTAATTATCATTGTGGAATAAATTTTCCTTAACTTAAGTGGAAACATTTGCACTACCTAGAGCTAATGATGCTGGAGAAGATGAAACTGACATATCTCTATAGGGCCGGGCCTCACTTTGAGATCCCTGTTTACTCCCGCCAAGCCTCTGTCTTTACGTCTGTAATGAGCATGTCCATTTCTGCCACTTTGAGAGATGTGCAGCTGTAGGAAGCTGTGTTAGGTGTAGTCACGAGATCTGCTAGTCTGCAGCAAAGTGCCAGTGTATGACAGCCAGTGCACCGTCATCTACCCCCGGGTATGGCTGCAAATGAGAAGAGGTCTTTTAAGGTGACCTCCCAGACCTACAAACAACTACTCTTTGCCACCACCTTCCAACAGAGGGTTCAAATGGTTGTACAAGCACAGTGCCAATAAGATTGTTTTTTAGACCTGTGTCACCTACTCAGGAGGTTTATAACCTCCTCTGAGTTGTTTAATGACAGCTGATAACTGAAGGGAATAAGGATGTTGAATTTTATTAGAGGCCTGTCCTCCTGGAAAGCAGTAGTGGTTGAGAAATTCCCCACCCTTTATGTTCTGGGATATGACTAACTGCAAAGGACCACCCTGTTCTTATAGATAGGACTCACCTCTACCCTTTGTCATGACTCACATATTCCTCTACCTCTGTAAAGCCATAGGCCCCTTTCTCTTTTTTGAGATGTTCCTTATTCATGAACCTTCTCCCTATTGCAACAATCTGAATAAAATCATCTCCTTTAAAATAAAATGCTATCTGAGCAAAGACATGGAGTTGAGAGAGCACTTCAGCAGGCGCAAAGGCTCTGAAACAGGAACACACCTGGAGTATTTGAAAAATCACAAGAGGATCAGCAAGGTTAAAGGAGGGAGAAGTAGGAGACGAAGTCAGAGGTGAAGGAGAGGAGACTTGGATTTTACCATAAATGACATGAATGAGATGATGGAAGCAGAAATGATGGAAACAGAGGTGATGGAAACTCTACCTCAATCATCTAGGTTCGCAGGTGCTTGTGGTTAAGACCAAGCTGGGGAAGGACAAGAAGTTGTTGAATTCTAGGTATATTTGAAAGGGAGAGCTAATAGGGTTTTATAAATATATGTAAGAAAAAAAAAAAGCAGCCAAAGACGATTTCCTGATGTTTGGGCTGATTAACTAGAAGGAAGAAGTTACCATAAACTGAGATGGGGGGAGAGACTGTTTTGAGTAAGACAAAATGAAGAGTTCAGTTTTGCTCATGTTGAATTTTAGATGCGTATGAGATGTAGATGCCTCAAGGAGGGATTGGGGGTGTGCCTAATAGGCAGTGTCTGGAATTTGGCTGGCTTCTCCACCCTAACTTTACCTCCAACAGGTCCTTTCACAGTCCCCTTAGCCCTTCAGTCTACCCTAAATACTTCCCCTTTCCTCACTTGGAGGATTGAGATAACACAGATCCTTCCATTGCAGATTCCACCTCTGATTCAAGATGTCCCCCTGCTTTGCGTGGGTAGCTACTCAGCAACACTGTGAAAGCTAAAGTAAAGGGCAAGCAGAATAATTTTAAAGGGACTGAAGTATCCTGGAAGTAAGTTGGAATGTTTAAATCACATACAAAGAAGTTCTTGAGGTAAGTGAATTAGGAAAGCAGCTGGGACTGAAACCTTGCCATTATTAAGACCACTATTTCATGTGAGAAATTTGCATAATGGACCAGACTGTTCCCTGTGTTTATGTTTATTATTAAACTAATCCATTTCAGCTGCTGTATCTTGTGGTTTACAAATCATCAGGAGCTTGGGGCATTCATGGTCATGTGAAGAACCAAAAAAAGATGTCATTCTCCAAATTACAAACCAGTCTTATTGGGAACAAACATAAACATGATGGGCAAAAAAGCAAGGCACTAAACTGACCTTGCTTACAGACTTTGAAGTTTCTACTAGGGCCCAATAAGGAGCAAAGGAAGAACACTCTGTTCTAAATTGGACGACCGTTCTAGTATATGTGTAGGTAAAGACGTGTTCTAATGTTCCATAATTAAAGACACAGTGTGAATCCTGCCTGCCAGTAGCGCACATTCAAAAAAAAGAGAAGCAAAAATATGTTTGTGTTGGTGGAATTCTCGACCACTATCATTTCATTTCAAGATGAGCAGGAAAACTAACTGCCCCCATACCTTTCAACACTCCTTGATAAGTGATAGGAAGCTACTTCTTTTCAGTTTCATGTAGATTCCTGCAAGTCATTTGCTCCATTATTTGAAGAAACTTTCATTTGAACAAGATTACCCACTCTTTCCATTGTGCAGTTACACCACTTAAGGCAGAACTAGTTACAGAATAATGCATGCAGTTTTTCTAAGTCTTATGTCTGAAAATACAGATTTTGGAATCTGAACAATTTGTTGCAGATTCCCAGACAATTATTATCTTCAGACAAACTCACTATTTGTGGTCAATGAGTTCATGTTTTACGTCCTTCAAAATGAATGAGAATTACCATCATTCTTTGAATGGCCCTAGAGTAGGGTAGAGGGGCTAAGTTCATTCTCTGAGGTCAGAGCTCCATTCTAGGCCCAACTCTGCTTCTTTGAGCAGGGTTGACTTTGGTCACAGTTTCATTTCTGTAAACTGAGATCAGCAATAGGACCTACCAATTATCTGTTGTGTAGATCAAATGATAAATGACACTTGGCATTGTGAATGACAAATAATAAATGCTCATTTAAAAGTTTCACCCCAGGCTTTGCAGGGTGGCTCACGCCTACAACCCCAGCACTTTGGGAGGCCAAGGTGGACAGATTACTTGAGGTCAGGGGTTCAAATCCAGCCTGGCCAACATGGCAAAACCTCATCTGTACTAAAAATACAAAAATTAACCAGGCGTGGTGGGGCACACCTGTAATCCCAGCTACTCAAGGGGCTGAGGCAGAAGAATTGCTTGAACCCGGGAGGTGGAGGCTGCAATAAGCTGAGATGGTGCCACTGTCCTCCAGCCTGGGCTACAGAGTGAGACTCCATCTCAAAAAAATAAAAAGTTAACTCCTAACATTTGTGGAGCCTGGAGCAAGAATACAAATGAAGACTCATACAGCATAGATTTAAACATTTGAAAGGTATAAAATCAAGTCAATAAACCATCAAATAAAATTGGTTCTGTTTATTATTGTATCAATTATATAGCCTCATAATTAGCTAGGATCCCTTCCAGTTCCACACCAGAGTATGGTAGTTAGGAAGGAAGCAGAACTCTTCTTCTTAAGCAACAATTGCCTGTGCTGCCCTACCAGTGGTACAGACCACACTCAGGAGGTTGGAGACTCAAAGGAGGCCCAAAGAGTTCCCAGATACATCTTGAGAATGCTTGAGCAGAAATCCCAGAGATCTAGTCACCTACATGTCCTTTTGGTTGTATGGACTCCTCACCCCACAGAAAAAAGGGGTCTAGCAGGCCTCTGAAGCATGGTAGCCTGACAAGGACTGCTCTTGCCACGGTCTAGAGGTTGTATGGTTTTTTGGGGTTTTTGTTGTTTGCTTTTGTTTTTTTTTACCGTCGTCATTGTTGTTGTTGTTGTTGTTGTTTTGAAATGAAGTCTCATTCTGTCACCCAGGCTGGAGTGCAGTGGCCAATTTCGATTCACTGCAACCTCCGCCTCCCCAGTTCAAGAGATTCTCCTGCCTCAGCCTCCCAAGTAACTGGGATTACAGGGGTCCACCACCACACCCAGCTAATTTTTTTGTATTTTTAGTAGAGACGAGGTTTTGCCACATTGGCCAGACTGGTCTTGAACTCCTGGCCTCAAGTGATCCACCCACATCAGCCTCTCAAAGTGCTGGGATTACAGGTGTGAGGCACTGTGCCCAGTCTAGAAATTGTATGCAGTATTTTAAATGAGTAAATTATTATTATCTGTTATAGAGTAATAAATTTGTTTTTAAAGCTCAGACAAAATAATCTGATAATATGAGACTGAATAAAAAGGGTTGGGCACAGCAATTCATGCCTGCAATCCTAGCACTTTGGGAGGCCAAGGAAGGCAGATCACTTGAAGTCAGGAGTTCGAGACCAACATGGCCAACATGGTGAAACCCCGTCTCTATGAAAAATACAAAAATTAACGAGGCGTGGTGGCACATGCCTGTAATCCCAGGTACTCAGGAGGCTGAGGCAGGAGAATCACTTGAATCCAGGAGGTGGAGGTTGCAATGAGCTGAGATCATGCCAGTGCACTCCAGCCTGAGTGACAGAGTGAGACTCTGTCTCAAAAAAAAAGTTTTCTACCACCCATTTATATTATTCTGTCCAAAACAGAAAGGTCCTCATCGTGTTATTTTCAAAATGATTTTTTGTATATGGGTTGGTAGGTGTGGATATAAAAATTCACACACCATATATTTATATACACATATTATGGACTGAATTGTGTTCCCCAAAATTGTATATTGACTTCTCAACCCCCAATGTGACTATATTTGGAGATAAGGGACTTTAAAGGCGGTAATGAAGGTTAAATGAGGTTATAAGAGCAGGACTTTAATTAAGTATAACTAGTGTCTTTACAAAACAAGGAAGAGACAACAAGGATGTACACACAGAGAAAAGGCCATGTGAGGATGCAGCAAGAAGGCAGCCATCTGTGAGCCTCCAGAGAGGCCTTGAAAAACCAAACCTGCAGACAACTTGATCTTGGACTTCCAGCCTACAGAACTGTGAGAAAATAAAGCCTGTTGTTTAAGCAACACAGACTGTGGTATTTTGTTGTGGCAGCCATAGTGAACTAGTACACATATTCTCACAGAAATCTGTAAAACAGTTAGCTAGTTTCATTTTGTAGGCAAAAAAATTATCATTAAGATATTTTTGTTATTATAATTTATAAGAATAATTGTCTCTGCTTCCCAGAAAATCTGAGAACATTATCCTCTTAGATGCAAAAAAAAAAAAAAAAAAAAAGCAATTCAGCTCTATATCTCCCCCAAGAATCCTTATGAATAAGGTGACCTAGAATTTATCCTCCAAACTGGAACACCTTTGAGAGTGAAAGCGGATACTGTTAATAATTATGTTAGGATAAAATTATAAGTTGGTACTAATCCATAGCTAGAACAATTGGTCTATACTTAACAGAGTTTGTTTATTCATTTTATTTATTTTTAGTAAACATTCATTGACCGCATACTAAGCACTAATGTTACTTAAATGAAGACCATGATCTCTGCACCCAAGGAAATCATAATCTATTTAGCAAAAACAGAAAGAATTTGTGTACGTTTTAATCACAATACTGCCATGAGCTCCATAGATATATATCTCACGAGAAACAAGCTCAGATGAAGCACTAAATCAAGCTTTGAAATGCAGGGGAGAGGAAGGGTCAGGAGACAAAGCCTCGAGGAGCCAGCATTTGAGCAGAAAATACTGAGCCATGGGCTATGTGGCATTTAAGAACTGGGTATTATAAATAGAGAGAAGTGCAAGTATAACAGCAAAGTGGTATATGAGAAAATATGATCCTCAAGTTCACAATCTCAATATAGTAAGTAATCAAGGGTTTAATAGGACCAAAATTACAAGCATTAATAAGGTTACACAGACTGATAAGGCTAAAGCCAATTCAGCGCTTTAAGAAAAGCAGGGTCTTTTCTGAAATGTTGTTAGCTGCCTGTGCTAGAATTAAGTGGTATTATCTATTCCCTTCTCACAACGCTGACTACAATTGGCATTTACAATGAAAGCAAATCCCCAGTGAATACCCGGCTTGTATTAGGGTTCAAAAGGACCAGTTTGTTATATCCTTCCTCTCTAGATTCAGAATCAATCAAGAAATAAGAAAAAAGTCAAATAAGAATCAAAATATATCCCTTATTGTTGGAAAGAGTAGACTGGGACCTCATTTGGAAGTGTAAAAATATGAGATTTGGCATTTAATTTTAACTATACAATCAGCAAGAAGAAAAATCTAAGCTAAGAGTTTGAGATCGTTTCCTATCTAAAGAGAATTTACAGAGTTTAAATGTAGATAAGGTCAATTTTAGTAAGATCAATGAAGTCATAGTCATGGGTTAATTATCAAAAGGTTGGTGAGTAAATTTAATTTCCTATGACAAATAAAATGTATAACTTTAGTGAGCCGACACAATTTCCTACAACAAACATTTGAATAAGACTTAAGGTTAACATAGTGTTAATATTATAGGTTATCACCTTGGGAGATTAAAAATAAAACTGTATTTAATCTTCCTTATCTGAAATGAAATAGTAAATACCAGTCTTACACTTTGAATTCTTAAAGCACTTGGGTCAACGATATTTATTCAGACTCTATAGTTATTTCATTTTAAACCACTTTGAACTTATCTGCTCAATTCAGACAAAATAGCTGGACAATGCCCAGCTGGGAGAGACAGAAAGAACTCTAGCAAACCATAGGCTAGAGTTATATAGTGAACACTTTTTTCCAGTCTCACCAAAAAGTTAAGTCACTCCCACTCCTGGATATAGAGATGTGGAGAAGGATGAAATATTACTCCTCCCAAATGGGCACTTCTAAATGGGTGAAAGTGTTGGTGGTATGTGTTCCCATTTTATGACCAACAGGGACGTGGAAGAGGGAAAAAAAATGATTCCACTAGAGATACTATTGCTCAGAAAGAATATGAAGAGGAAGAAAATGAGCCCCATTATGGATTCTTGAAGAAAACAAACAATAAAAATGTAGTTAGGAAAATAAAAGTTACCAAAAGAAAAAGGGGTAGCCAGAAAGATAGGAGAATAAACAAAGATGTTGTCTCAGAAGCATCAAGTCAAGTAAATGTCTATTGGAAAGAGTCAGCAAGATAAATTGTTCAAGCTTACCAAAGATGACAGTCTACAATCATCAAAATAAAGACTACATGTTATGAGCCCCTGTATGTCAGGAGCATTGCTACATGTGTAGCTCAGTCAATCCTCTAAATAGGAGGTATTATTCCCACTTCACAGAGAAGAAAACTGAGATTGAAACGATTCAAATAGCTTAAGCAACTTGAACCCAGTCACCTCAGACAAAGCTGAACTCATTTCTTTCTGACCACAGAGTACATTATCTTTCTTTCTTTTTTTTTTTTTTTTTTGGGACGGAGTCTGGCTCTGTCACCCAGGCTGGAGTGCAGTGGCCGGATCTCAGCTCACTGCAAGTTCCGCCTCCCAGGTTCACACCATTCTCCTGCCTCAGCCTCCCGAGTAGCTGGGACGACAGGCGCCTGCCACCTCGCCCGGCTAGTTTTTTTGTATTTTTTTTTTTTAGTAGAGACAGGGTTTCACCGTGATAGCCAGGATGGTCTCGATCTCCTGACCTCGTGATCCGCCCGTCTCGGCCTCCCAAAGTGCTGGGATTACAGGCTTGAGCCACCGCGCCCGGCCTAGTAGGCCGAGTACATTATCTTTCTACCATGCTGTGATGCCTCTGAGAATGTGGGACTTGGCTGATACAGCACACAGGTCTTATGCACCTTGTCAGAGTCTCTCAGGGCCAGCACTAGGCTCTCAGGTGCTCACCCCTTGCCTTGCAGCCACTCCTGCCACCACAGCCTTCCAACTCCACTGGGATCCCCAATTATCCTGTGCCTGCAGTTGATAAGTTGCTTGTAATAGTACAAGCACAGATAATATTAGTACTTGTATTAGTACTGCACAGATAGTAGCTTTTTGTCTCAGAGTATCTGTGGATCAGCAATCTGGGCTGTTTTCTCCAGCTTTGGGTCACTCATCAGGCTGCATTTAATGTGTCAGTTGGAACTACAGTCATACTAAGGCTAAACTGAGGAAGAGTGAAAGGTTACACATGTCACTGTTAACAGTATTCAGTTCCTCAGAGCTGTTAGCCAGAGGCCTCTCTTAGCTCCCTGTCACATGGGCTTCCCTGTAGAGCATCCCATGATGTGGCAGGTGGCTTCATCAGAGAAGCCAAAGGAGTATGTGTGCCAGTGAGATGAAGTCACAGTCTTTTATAACCTAATCTCAGAAGAGACAGTCCTTCACTTTTGCAGTATTCTCTTCATTAGTAGTATACCACTAGGACCAGCCCACACTCAAGAAGGGATCACACTGTTGCAGGAAGTCAGGGACCCCAAACAGAGGGACCAGCTGAAGTCATGGCAAAAGAACATAAATTGTGAAGATTTCATGAACATTTATTAGTTCCCCAAATTAATACTTTTATAATTTCTTATGCCTGTCTTTACTGCAATCTCTGAACAAAATTGTGAAGATTTCATGAACATTTATTAGTTCCCCAAATTAATACTTTTATAATTTCTTATGCCTGTCTTTACTGCAATCTCTGAACAAAATTGTGAAGATTTCATGAACATTTATCACTTCCCTAATCAATACTCGTGATTTCCTATGGCTGTCTTTAATCTCCTAATCCCATCATCGTCATAAGCCGAGGATGTGTGTCACCTCAGGACCCTGTGATGATTGTGTTAACTGCACAAATTGTTTAAACAATATGAAATCTGGGCACCTTGAAAAAAGAACAGGATAACTGCGATGTTCAGGGAAGAAGGGAGATAACCATTAGGTCTGGCTGCCTCAGAGCTGGGCAGAACAGAGTCATATTTCTCTTCTTTCAAAAGCAAATAGGAGAAATATTGCTGAATTCTTCTCAGCAAGAAACAGCCCTGAGAAAGAGAATGCATTCCCAGGGGTAGGTCTCCTAAATGGCCGCTCTGGGAATGTCTGTCTTTTACGGTTGTAGGTAAGGGATGAAATAAGCCCCAGTCTTCCATAGCACTCCCAGGCCTATTAGGATGGGGAAATTCCCTCCTAGTAAACTTTAGTCAGACCGGTTGACTGCTCTCAAACCCTGTCTCCTGATAAGATGCTATCAATGACAATGTGTGCCCAAAACTTCATTCGCAATTTTAATTTTGCCCCAGTCCTGTGATCTCGCCCTGCTTCCATTTGCCTTGTAATATTTTATTACCTTGTGAAGCATGTGATCTCTGTGACCCACACCCTATTCATACACTCCCTCCTCTTTGAAAATCATTAATAAAAACTTGCTAGTTTTGTGGCTTGTGGGGCATCACAGAACCTGCCAACATGTGATGTCTCCTCTGGACACCCAGCTTTAAAATTTCTCTCTTTTGTACTCTTTCCCTTTATTTCTCAGACTGGCCGACACTTAGGGAAATAGAAAAGAACCTATGTTAAATTATCTGGGGCAGGTCCCCCCAATATCACGCAGGGCACGAAGAACTGGAGGTGAGGGCTGAACTTGGTGGCTCATGCCTGTAATCCCAGCACTTTGGGAGGCCGAGGCAGGTAGATCACTTGAAGTCAGGAGTTCCAGACCAGCCTGGCTAACATGGTGAAACCCCATCTCTACTAAAAATGTGAAAATTAGCCTGTCACAGTGCCACATGCCTGCAATCCCAGCTACTCAGGAGGCTGAGGCAGGAGAATTCATTGAACCTGGGAGGTGGAGGTTGCAGTGAGCTGAGATCGTGCCACTGCACTCCAGCCTGGGCGACAGAGTGAGACTCCATCTCAACAACAACAACAACAATAAAACTCCAGGAGGTGGGGATCATTGTGAACCATTTCAGATTTCAGAAGCTGCCTACCCCACCCAGAATAGCTGGACTATCCTGCTTGGCTGTCTCTTCCCACCTTGAAGTCCTGGCTCCTTCTACCATTTCCAGATTTGGAAAAACCACCACAAAGCAAAGCATAGCATTTTGCTCCCCGGTGGCTCCTAAAAGGGCTGACTGATGTTCCTCTGAAGTGAGTAGAGGTTCACTCCCAAGGGGCCAACTCTCACCAGTGGAATGTAAGAGAAAAGAAGGTAAGTTCCCTCTTCTTCCTTTTTCCTATGGGAAGCACAGTGTCTCTGTTCTGCTGCTACAGGCCAAATCAGCCACAAATACAGAGACCTGGGATGACTGCCTGGCCCTGCCCCTGCTCAGAGCCCCAACGCTGCCTCCCCACCACCTTCCCACCTCCACCTGTCTTACCCTGAGCTGACACATCAACATTTCTCCAGTACCTTCTCTGGCTCCCTGTCCTTGACATCCCACTTGCTCATCCCGCTTAGCATCTGCAGGAACCATAGGTCAGGCTTCACTTGCTTAGATGGGTCCTGAAAGAACTCTGGCCAGGGTTGCCTGCTGGTGGCCACCACCAGAGGTGCTGGCAGTGCAGGTCCCACTCAACCACCCTGTGGGATTCACTATCTGGGAACACACCTGTTTCTCCTTCACAGCCCACCAGGACCCTTCTGTACATCAAGAAGAACAGGTGTTGGGGACCAGCATCAATACCACCTGGAGGGTGCCCAAAGTCCAGTGGCAACGAAGGAATGAGAAAAGACAGGTTACGAGTGCATAAAGAGTAGGGGCCAGGGGGCAATTGCAAAATGGAGGCTGCAAAAGGTGCCAAGCTCTGGTCTCCACACTATTTACTGAGTACAGTCACTTAGATCTAAGAAGCAGACGTTCAGGGCAAAACAGTGAAAGGGAGGCAGTGCATCATACACGTAATCTATAGGAGTGACGTTTTAAATTAATCTCCTTTGTACTCAAACAGCATATCTTTAACTTATCGGAAAGTAGCTAGTGGCAGCAGGCTTAACTAGGAGCCTGCACGTCTGACCACATTCCAATGCTTCAAAGGAGTGTCTTTCTCCTTGAACACAGTGTTTATGGATAAGAGAGCAAGTCTCACTCAGAGCATGGGAACATAATGGCGATAAGAAGGCTTTCCTCCTCAGAGGTCTCTTGTGGCTTTCCACAACTTACTGTCCCATATTTTTATGGCCAGTTTATACAGGCACCCCATAAGCCTTCTTGCCAACAAACAGGTGCCAGAGTGACAGGGCACATATACTACAGGTCACTGGGTCTGGTCCTCAATTAAGTGGAGTTTCAGTAGAGCTGGGGACAGGCAGAGAATTAAGGACCTGAGGTTTAGTCTTGATGCTGCAAAGCCTAACATTCAATCAGAATTGGAAATAATTAGTACATCAATAAGTGCATTATTCAGGGTTTCCAGAGAAACAGAACCAACAGGAGATATATATATATATATATATATATATATATATATATATATATATATATATATATATATATATCTCGAGAAAGAGAGAGAGAGAGAGAGATTTAATTTTAAGGAATTGGCTCACGTAATTGCAGAAGCTTTGCAAGTCCAAAATCTGCAGGGTAGGCTTCCAGGCTGGAGACTCAAGGAAGAGCAGCAGTCTGAGTCCAGAGGCCATCTGCTGGCAGAGTTCCATCTTGCTGAGGGGTGGGCATCTCTATTCTGTTCAGGCCTTCAACTGATTGGATGAGGCCCATCCATATTATGGAAGGTTATCTGCTTTACTCAAAGTTCAACAGCTAAAATGTTAATCCCATCCAAAAAACACCTTCACGGAAAGATCCAGAATTTTTTTTTTTTTTTTTTTTAAATTGAGATGGAGTCTTGCTCTCTCCCATAGGCTGGAGTACAGTGGTGTGATCTCGGCTCACTGCAAGCTCTGCCTCCTGGGTTCACACCATTCTCCTGCCTCAGCCTCCCAAGTAGCTGGGACTACAGGCACCCGCCACCATGCCCAGCTAATTTTTTTGTAGTTTTAGTAGAGACAGGGTTTCACCATGTTAATCAGGATGTTCTTGATCTCCTGACCTCATGATCCGCCCGCCTCAGCCTCCCAAAGTGCTGGGATTACGGACGTGAGCCACCGCGCCCAGCCCAGAATAAATTTTGACCAACTGCCTAGGCAACATGGCCCATACAAACTGACATATAAAATTAACCATCATAATAGGATATCAAATATTCCTTTGTGTTGAAAGCCCAGATCCACCATTATCTCCTGAAGGAGGAATAGCTTCAAACTGGCCCAGATTTTACCAAACGGTTTCTCTTTGGTGCTTTGAATCCCAAGATAAGAGTATTTTTTCTCTTGCATTTTCTGCTCCACACACTTTTGGCCCAATAGCTGATTATAGCCTTCTGGTAAGAATCCAGCCCTCCGATTTATAAAGCTAAAATGCGAAGTAATCTTCAGAAGCACTCCGCTAAACTTGATGCTGGAAATTCTGGAACCGTATTGGGACCTAGGGTCACTCAGAGAATATGTTGCATAACTTTCCCTCCTGCCTTTGTACTTAATGGAATGTTTGTTCTCATGTGACAGAGGGGACAAAACTGGAAGGTGACCAGGGAATATGTTGTAATAGCAGAGCTTATTATACCTTCATGAAACTTTTCCATTTTCTAGTCAGACTTAGGTCATTCAGCCCATACCTTTCCTAAGAGTCAGTGGGAAACAAATGTCCTCATCTTCCCTGAGGTTGTGGGCCTTAGAGGAACTTAGACTTACCTGGGCATTTGTTAAAAATATAGATTCTCGGCTGGGCACGGTGACTCGCACCTATAATCCCAGCACTTTGGGAGGCTAAGGAGGGCGGATCACTTGAGGTCAGGAGTTCAAGACCAGCCTGGCCAACATGGTGAAGCTCTGTCTCCACTAAAAATACAAAAATTAGCCAGTCATGGTGGTGCACATCTGTAATCCCAGCTACTTGGGAGGCTGAGGCAGGAGAATCCCTTGAACCAGGAGGCAGAGATTGCAGTGAGCCGAAATCATGCTACTGCACTCCAGCCTGGGCCACAGAACAAGTCTCAAAAAAAAAAAAAAAAAAAAAAAATACAGATTATCATGTCCCTCCCCAGGTAGACTGACTTGGTAAGTGGTTCTGGGAAGGGACCTGGAATCTGTTTGTGTAACTGTTGAGTGAGTTGAGAAACCCTGTGGCAATAAAGAACCAGCAGAGAGGGAAGAAGTAAATGACCCCTGCCAGGATTCACTCACAGTGTCCTTCACCCCATTCTTACTCTCTGACCCCTCAAAGCCATGGTACCTGTGACTGCAATTTCTTTCCACTCCTTCTAGAACTTAGATTTGTGTCTATTAGACTTAAAACATCTGCAGCATCACTATTATTTATTTGAACTGTCTCTTTTAGCACAGACCTGCCTGTGCTACCCACACGTAACAAAGATGAAGTCTTCCTTGAAGATTAGGCAGATACTTGTTTCTCTGAGTTAGGCTTAGGTCTTTTGGCCAGAGATCAAAACTGTCAATAACTTTACTGTCACTCTGAACTGTTGGTCTGTCCCAAGATTCCTGGGAATTGTCTAGAGAAATGATTGAAATAGACTTTTGCTTTCCTTCAGCTTTGGCTCAGTCCTTACGGATTCTGTGTTTTTCCCAAATCCCTCTTGACTTGACGAACATTGATGAGGTTCCTCTTCTTCCTCATCTCCCAGTTATCAATGTTATTTTGTTACTTTTGCTTTTCATATTTCTATACTACCAATAACTTTAAGGACACCGGTGCTTGATTTCAGCCTCACATCCTTCCTTTCAGGAGTCCTGTTTTCTCTATTCCATGCAATTCCAACCATCAAACTTCCTTACTCTACCGCTTAAGATTCAGGCTTGCCAGTCAGACCTCCCATTTCCCAGGTTTCAATGAGTGCTTGATCGGTTCAGAGTAAACACGTATCTCACGCAAGACTAATCAGAGTCATTTTTGTTTTTTAAGAGACTGATACGGATGCAGAAATTGTAGAGAATACTTAAGAGTTAGAAGAAAAATTTAGGTCTGAATATACTTGGGGCCCTCTTCCCTATCATTTGAAAAGATAACCTGACAGAGAAATAAAGCCAGCAAAAAAGCAAAGAGAGCCAAGAATAGAAAAAAAGAAGCAGATATTTGACAGCATTATCTGAGCACCTGGAGATAACCATGCTTAATGATGTAAATCTTGGACTTTCCACTCATGTGAACTGATCATTTCTTTTCTTTTGCCTAAACTGGTTCAAAGTACGCTTCTGTCATTTTCAAAGAAAAGAGACCTGACCAGTTTGCCTCCATTTCCACATAGCCACTCCTCAGTCACTTTTGGGGAAGGAAAAATATTTCACCATCGTTATATACTTTACACTTGCACAGCAACTGTACTTCTTCTTTTTTCCTTTCTTTCTTTTCTTAACCTTGACTAACTAAATAACTGTAAAAGGATTCTCAACATTTAATGGGTCTATATTTTTTAATTACTTTCAATACTATACAGCCTACGAGTAATTTGTGGAGACACATGTGGCCACATAGGTGGGGGAGAGTGACCAGTCTGGATGCAATACAGTTAAGGCCACCTTCCTTTTGTCAACATAACTCATCTTGCTCTTTCATGACTATGCTGCCCCAAAATCATTGCGTTATTGTCAGCCGCCTGAAAATTATAAGAAGACAACATATGCTCTATCTCAACGAATAACTATTATTTGCAAATATCCCCTTTTCTATCAAAAAAAAGTTTCTTTTTCTCTTTTGCCAGCTACATTTGATCCATTTTCATGATCTCTTGCTTCTTTTTTACTGGCCCTTTTGGATCTGATGCTGTCTTTCTGTTTTCACAGTGTGATGGTTAATACTGAGTGTCAACTTGATTGGATTGAAGGATGCAAAGTATTGATCCTGGGTGTGTCTGTAAGGGTGTTGCCAAAGGAGTTTAACATTTGAGTCAGTGGACTGGGAAAGGCAGACCTACCCTTAACCTGGGTGGGCACAATCTAATCAGCTGCCAGCATAGCTAGAATATAAGCAGGCAGAAAAATGTGAAGAGAGACACTGGCCTAGCCTCCTAGCGTACATCTTTTTCCCATGCTGGATGCTTCCTGCCCTCGAACATCGGACTCCAAGTTCTTCAGTTTTGGAACTCAGACTGGTTCTCCTTGCTCCTCAGCCTGCGGACAGCCTATTGTGGGACCTTGTGATCCTGTGAGTTAATACTTAATAAACTCTCCTTTACATGTATATATTCCATTAGTTCTGTCCCTCTAGAGAACCCTAATACACACAGTCATGGCCTTTTTCAGGTCTGATTTAAGACAACTCTCAGTTGCTCTTCGTTGTGTGGCTCATGATAATGTGTTCACAAATCCACTGTCTACTGTATTCAATCCAGGCTCCTCCACTTTCTCACTTTATGCAATGGTCTTAATATCAGTGTCCCTCCAAAGTTCATATGTTGGAACCTAATGCCCAGTGTGAGAGTATTAAGAAGTGACACTTTTAAGAGGTGATTAAGTCATGAGGCTCTGTACTCATGAGATTAGTGCCCTTATAGAAGAGGGCTAAGAGAGCCCATTTGCCCCTTTTGCCCTGTGAGGAAAATAGAAGTTGCCACGTACAATGAATAAGTCCTCATCAGACACTGAATCTGCTACCACCTTGATCTTGGACTTCCCAGCCTCCAGAACTATAAGCAACAAATTTCTATTGTTTAAAAGTACCCAGTCTAAGCTATTTCCTTATAGCAGCAGGAATGGACTAAACCACCTTAACACTCAGTACTCCCTCCTCTTTCTCCTCCTCACCTACCACCTCCAATTTCTCTTCTCAATTCTCTCACTCAATCTTCTTTTAAGCTGTTTTTTAAAAGTCCAGCTAGGTCACTATCCTGTTTTGGGTTCACTCCATCAACGTTTATTTTTTTAAGTTAAAAAGAAAAATCATACCAAAAAAAAAAATCTGATTTTTACAGCACAATTCCTGGGAGCAATTTTATGATACAAGTGAAAAGGAGAAAATGGCATGGTTTGAAATTTTAACTTGATAAAAATGCTTTCTAGGTTTTATTGTCCCAATGTATTAGTTAAGTAACACACTAACTGTTTCCATATGTCAGTGACTTCATTATTGCGAACAAATAAACTGACTTAAATACAAGCCAAAAGAGATTGCTCAACTAAATCTGTGGTGGTTGGATGAAAAAAAATATAATTAAACTCTAGCCAAGAAGAGTAAAGGGTTATTTAAAAAAAAAAAAAATACTGCATACAGTTCTGGTCACATAGAAACACAGTCAATTTCTAAATCCCCTTTAAACACTTTTTAAAAAGAACAGCAACAGTGTGCTTCTAAGAGAGTCAATCAACTAAAAAGGTTTTTCTACATTTAGAAGCTTATTGTCATTTAAACCTACTCTGTCTGAAGAGGTAGTTCGTATTGAACAGGAAGTCTTAAAAACTCTTGGCCAGGCGCGGTGGCTCACGCCTGTAATCCCAGCAATTTGGGAGGCCGAGGTGGGCAGATTACCTGAGGTCAGGAGTTCCAGACCAGCCTGGCCAACATGGTGAAACCCCATTGCAACTAAAAATACAAGAATTAGCTGGGCATGGTGGCACACACCTGCAATCCCAGCTACTTGGGAGGCTGGGGCATGAGAATTGCTTGAGCCCGGGAGACGGAGGTTGCAGTGAGCGGAGATTGTGCCACTGCACTGCAGCCTGGCTGACAGAGCAAGACTCTGTCTCAAAGAAAAGAAAAGAAAAACTCTTGCCAAAATTCTCACCAAAATTATCTAAGATATATTAATACAAACTACCCAATATGCATTAGTCAGACAAACTCTAAAAACTATGACTTTTTTTTTTTTTTTTTTGAGACGGAGTCTCCCTCTTTTGCCCAGGCTGGAGTGCAGTGGTGCGATCTCAACTCACTGCAACCTCTACCTCCAGGGTTCAAGCAATTCTCCTGCTTCAGCCTCCCCAGTAGCTGGGACTACAGGTGCAAGCCGCCGCGCCTGGCCAATTTTTGTATTTTTAGTAGAGACAGGGTTTCACTATGTTGGCCAGGCTTGTGTCGAGCTCCTGACCTTGTGATCTGCCCAACTCCGCCTCCCAAAGCGCTGGGATTACAGGCGTGAGCCACTGCACCTGGGCTAAAAACTATGATTTTTAGCAGAATACTGAAATTCTGATTTACAGTCTTCTTGCGACATTTGTATTAATACAGTATCTCTCCATAGAAACTAACTGAACTGCAAGGCCAACAATATGACATGTAGATTTATCATCAGGCAAATAATTTTATTTTATACTCTATGAAAGTAAAACTATCAAAATTCCCTATCAATAAAAGCCTGATTTGAACTGACATGAGGGTATTTATAGTTTTATTTATGCACTTACTGTGTAATACTAACAGGAAGTGCTACCCCAGGTCCTGTAGTGAACAGGAAAAATTCTGAATTCCAAAACAATTTGGCTCCCAGAGTTCTGGATAAGAGATGGGGAATATATCATTATTTTATAATATTAGAAATATTGATCCTGTTTCTCCACTGTGTGCAGCTGTACAAATCCGAGTTAACATTAGTTTCCTGAACAGAAAGTTCCATAAGTGGTCAGATATGCCATTTTCTCACCTCTTTTATCACCAACTATTACTTATTACTGACCAGGTACTCTGAATAGAGCACCATGCTACACATCAGGCAGTAAAGAGGGATAAGACATGGCCCCTGTCTTTGAGATGCTCACAAACTAGTTGGGTAGACATTGGATATGCATGCTTTTTCAAAATATACCAACTCTGTAAATAAATGCTTTAGAATTTCCAAGGAAAGAATGATTACTCAAGCCTTTAATCTCCTGGGGGCTCTATGAAGGAAGTGGAGCTTGCACTGGACCTCGAAAAACACAAACAGAGAAAAGTGCTCTCCAAAATAAGAGAAATGACGTAAACACAAAAAATAGGAAAGCTTATGGTGAGTGTTTTTTTTTTTTTTTGAGACTGAGTTTTGCTCTTGTCACCCAAGCTGGAGTGCAATGGCGTGATCTCAGCTCACTGCAACCTCTGCCTCCCAGGTTCAAGCAATTCTCCTGCCTCAGCCTCCTGAGTAGCTGGGATTACAGGCGCCCACAGCCGCACCCAGCTGTTTTTTGTATTTTTAGTATAGACAGGGTTTCACCATGTTGGCCAGGCTGGTCTCGAACTCCTGACTTCAGGGGATCCCCCCTCCTTGGCCTCCCAAAGTGCTGAGATTACAGACGTGAGCCACAAAGTTCTTTTTATTTGCCACGTTAACACCTCTCTTGTTACAAAATTCATCATACAGTATCTTATAACTTCCGATTTAGGTGTATCATATTCATATTAACAGTTTCTATGTATGAGACAATTAAAGGGGAAAGATATGTTGCTTAAATTCCAATACAGACAACTTTAGCTCTGTGTCTCTGATGCAGAAGAAGACTCTATTCAGGCTCAGTGTTGGCAGTCTGTCTTTGTTTGGCTTTCTCAGTTTTTTTTTTTTTTTTTTTTGAGACGGAGTCTCGCTCTGTCGCCCAGGCTGGAGTGCAGTGGCCTGATCTCAGCTCACTGCAAGCTCCGCCTCCCGGGTTCACGCCATTCTCCTGCCTCAGCCTCCCGAGTAGCTGGGACCACAGGCGCCCGCCAGCTCGCCCGGCTAGTTTTTTGTATTTTTTAGTAGAGACGGGGTTTCACTGTGTTAGCCAGGATGGTCTCGATCTCCTGACCTTGTGATCCACCCGTCTCGGCCTCCCAAAGTGCTGGGATTACAGGCTTGAGCCACCGCGCCCGGCCCGGCTTTCTCAGTTTCTATGCTAATAAGGAGATCGTTACTGCTTTGGGAAACAGGATTAACTAAATTCCAGGTGCTTAATATATTCCCCATTTCAAATACAAACACGCCAGAGTGTTTATCCATCACTCACTCCAAGGACTCCTTGCAGGCTATTTTACTTCCCACTTTGGTTTACTCTTTTTAATCCCTTCCCTCTAACATACTCAGGGACCCTATTAAATGATAGCAAAGGTTTTCTTTTCTGGTATATGGGATCTCTTTTGCTCCTGGCAGAATACAAACATGCTCAAATCTCTTTCAATTTTAAGATAATCTTGTTATCTAGCAGCCCATCTCCGGTAACCTTCTTCTTAACAGACTTTGTATATATTTTTAATGCATGACCCATGAAAGACCCATGAGTCCCCATCTTTCCTAAGGCATGTTTCTGATTTTCATGTGCTCAGAGAAAGGACCTTCTCATACTTTTCAAGGTAAATGTCTTCTCCTTTGTTCACATTACCCTTTATATATAGATCCATTCTATCAAATGTGGGATTATATCATAGTTGATCCATCAAGACAGAAGCTCCACTTTTCATCCTTGGGTTATGACACAATTGCTGTTTCAAAATAGTGCGTCTAAGTAGTTGTTGGGTGAATAAATTATTAAAAATAAAATTAATAGACATATTTAATACTACTTTAAACTAATTATGCAAATATTAACATTTAAAGCTCCATTGTTTTATAAATTTCATATAGCCATTAATGATATAAGCTATCTCTAAAATTTTGAGTTTTTCGGTGAAAAAGTTACTTGAAAGACAAAATAACTATCAACTTTTGCTTTCTGGGAAGTAAGAATATGGCAGAATGGGGGGGAAAAAAAACCTTATCAAATGTGTACACACTGAAGTGTCATTGATTTGGTATCTCCCAACCTTAAATATTCCAGCAGCTGTTTTTATTTCAAAACAAAATTGTTTGTTCAACAAAAAATTACTTACTGCCCATTATCAAGATATATCAAAGAATATATTGGGAGCCGAGCTGCTTTCCTAAGTTAGGACATCTAGCAGCCTGTATCCCTCCAGCTCCAGAAACTATGATATTTAAAGGAAACTTGGGGCAGCTTTGTGCCCTCCCTGGTCCTTTATGTCAGTAGAAATCAACTCCAGAAATGTTATTTTCTTCCCAGCCTTTACAACTCCTGTACTGTCTCCACATCTCCTGCATCAGGCTCATTTCACTATTTTCCCAAGAGTTAGATACCCTGGGTAGCTTTGGTCCTATCATCGTCTCCTGAATTACTGCCTAGGATTAATTAGTCAGTCACACCTACTTCCCAGGCCCTGACCTGGGAGAACCATCTTAGATCTTGCCCTGGTTGAAACTCACTTGTGGTAGTAGAATGTGAATTTAAGTTAGAGAAGAGAAGATCTCAGAACGATGGATTCCTTACAGAACCAACAACCAACAACAACAACGTATTTCCTGAGAATTTCACTATTTACAAAGTACTGTCCCATACATTATCTTATTCGCTCTTTCTAATCACCCTTTGAGGAAATTGATGATGATGATGACGACAATGACGATGACAATTTCTTTTTCACGAGTGACAAAAGACAGACTGAAAATGAGCAAGGCCAAAGAGCTGGAAATACTGAAGATGAAATTCAAATCCAGGTCTTACGATTAGAAGTTCTGTGTTTTTTTCCTACCCCATTGTAAATGTTCATAGATTGTTGCTCTAGGGACTTAGACATCTGCTCATGTAGCATGGTATTTACTCCCTACTTCAAAAAATGTAGAGGAAATATTGTTTACCATAAGCCAAAATGAATCTACTTTATCTCAAAGTATCAATTTATTGTCTTTTTCTTTCCTACTATTAGGAGGTCAGTGTTTCCAGTTTCTGTCAGTTCTTATTCCACATTTCTTTATTAACTCTGGTGTATCCTAACTCAGATCATAATTTTAAAAGTTCAGATAATTTTCTTCTAGAAGTAGTCTTCTTGTGAACCATGTATTTGCATACTGTAAGAAGTCTCTAAATCTCTCTATTCAGAATCACTAACATTTTCCTTTGTGAGCAGTGAACAAGGCATGTCACTGAGCTGGAATGATAATATGTAAAGAAATAGAATATATCAGTGACCTCAAAGAGCTTGCTACCTACTAAGGATATTCAAATTTTAAATTTAAAAACTAATTTGAAAGTAAGATAGATCATTTCTATCGTAACTTTTTTGGCAGAAATTAGATGGAGTTACAGAAGAAGAGGGACCTAGTTCACCTGCCAGAAACACTTGAATGGCTAATTTAGTTAAGAAAACATAGGCTGGGTGCAGTGACTCATGCCTGTAATCCCAGCACTTTGGGAGGCTGAGGCAGGTGGATCACTTGAGGTCAGGAGTTCGAGAACAGCCTGAGTAACGTGGTGAAACCCCGTCTCTACTAAAAATACAAAAATTAGCCAGGCATGGTGGTGTATGCCTGTAATCCCAGCTACTCGAGAGGCTGAGGGAGGAGAATCACTTGAACCCAGCAGGCGGAGGTTGCAGTGAGCCGAGATCGAACCACTGTACTGCAGCCTGGGTGACAGAGCGAGACTCCATCTAAAAATAAGAAGAAAAAAATATGAATCAGAATGGCTTCCATTGTCCTTGGATACAGGTATAACCAAATATGTGTTTGTTTGGTTTTGTCTTTATTTGTCTGAATATTTAGCAGAACTGCCTTACCCCTCAGGCATGTCTGCTAAGCTTTTTAGAGTTTGGTCGTCCCTTGGTATCAGTTGGTTCCAGGAACCCCAAGGATACCAAAATCCATGGATGCTCCAGTCCGTTGTATAAAATAGCATAGTATTTGCATATAACCCGTGTATATCCTCTCAAATACTTTAATCCATCTCTAGAGTACTGATAATACCTAATACAATGTAAATGCCTTGTAAATACTTGTTATATTGAACAAATTATTTTATTTGTATTATTTTTATTGTTTTATTGTTATTTGGGGTGAGTTTTTTTCCGAATATTTTCAATCCATGGTTGATTGAATTCGCAGGTGTGGACCCCACAGATATGGAGGGCCAACTGTACTGCCTCTTCAAGCCTCCCACTCGCATATATTTAATTACTTCTCATTAAAATAACCTCCAATCATTTTTCCTACAGTTAACACCATATGGCCTCAAGAATCAAAGTGAAGTATCGCCTCTCTGAGTTCTCCCTTACCCTCCCTACCTCTCTGTCTGATTTAGATTCCCTCTACACTACTGATATAGCTTCTACACATAATATAATCAGACTGAACCGGGACCACTAATTTGTTTTCTACTTCCTCACTAGACTGGAAGCTTCTTGAAAACATGAGCCATGTTTTATTTTAATTTTATTTATTCAACACAGATAGATGGATGGATGGACGGGTAGCTAGATAGATAGAAGATAAAAACATAAATATCATTTAATATTTACAAGCAGGGATTTGAATTAAATTCAATATGAGTCCATGACTCCAAGAGCCATGCTTTTTAAAATGTAATATGGTTTTTATTATATTTGATAAATGAATACATTCATGGATTGAATGGAATTAGTTATCCAATTAATTTATAAACTCTGTAATTGACTTTTTTCCACTTATTGAACATTAGAATCTCTTAGTAATCTGATGCTGCTTTCTCAAAGCATAAAAACCACCTGTGTCATCATTACCTGGGCTTCTTACAAATTTCTTCCCCCAATCTATGTCTATACAATGAGAATTTTGAAACATGAGCCCTAAGAATCTGCATTTTAGTGAAATCTTTGATGCTTTGTAGTAGTGATAAAGTATGAGAACACTGCCATAGCCTATGAATAGCCAATAAATATTGAAGGTGGAAACAGAAATTACTGGTAAGGCTTATATTTTCTCTACCCTCTGAAAGATTCTTAGAGGCTGAGATAGACCCAGAAGTAAAGGTATCCACACAAAGGCCCCAAAACACAGATGATACAGCACCAAAACACGTAACATCAAATGCAAAAATCTTTTCTACATTTGTTATCAAGATGGGTATGGTATATTTGGGGCTGGAGGAGGAGGCGAATTAGTGGTGTGCTGGAATTGGCTTTTATAAGCTTTTGAGAGCTTGCTGCTCTCAAATTTTTAGGCCAAACGTGATGGCTCACGCCTTTAATCCCAGCACATTGGGAGGCCGAGGCAGGCAGATTACTTGAGGTCAGGACTTCGAGACCAGCCTGGCCAACATGGTGAAATCCTATCTCTACTAAAATACAAAAATTGGCTGGGTGTCACCTATAATCCCAGCTACTTGGGAGGCTGAGGCAGGAGGATTACCTGAACCCGGGAGGCAGAGGTTGCAGTGAGCCGAGATCATGCCACTGCACTCCAGCCTGGGCTACAGAATGAGACTGTCTCAAAAATAAATAAATAAACAATTTTAAAAAATTTTACAATGTAGTTGTTAAACATAGCCATTATCAAAAATTAAATTATACAAATTTATAATTCATTAAATTATGTTAAAACAAAGGCAACAAATATTTAAAACTCATCACTGGCCGGGCACCATGGCTCATGCCTATAATCCCAGCACTTTGGGAGGCCGAGGCAGGCAGATCACTTGAGGCCAGGAGTTTGAGACCACCCTGGCCAACATGGCAAAACCCTGTCTCTACTAAAATTTTAAAAAGTTAGTCGGTCGTGGTGGTGCATGCCTGTAATCCCAGCTACTTGGGAGACTGAGGCAGGAGAATCGCTTGAACCCAGGAGGTGGAGATTGCAGTGAGCCGAGGTTGCACCACTGCACTCCAGCCTGGGTGACAGAGTGATACTCTAGCTCAAAAAATAAATAAATAAATAAATAAATATAAATAAATAAATAAAAGTCATCACTGTCTAAATGTAGTAAGCTCACTCTGTCTTGAGTTCTGCATCCATGGACTCAACCAACCAAAGATTCAAAATATTAGATAGAAAAAAAATCATTAAAAACATCAATATAACAATAAGAAAGAATATTAATAAAAATAATATAGTATAATAACTATTTACATAATATTTACATTATACCAGATATTATAAGTACTCTAGAGATGATTTAAAGTACACAACAGGATGTATGTAGGTTACATGCAAATACTATGCTATTTTATATAAGGGACTTGAGCATCCACAGATTTTGATACCCTCAGGTTCCTGAAACCAATCCCCCACAAACACCAGGGCATACCATGGATACCAAGGGTTTACTTTGTTACATAATTTATTACATTTTTCTTACTTTATTACTATATTACATTTTCTATTATCTTTGCTTTTGAGGTCATTTATTTCTATTGTATCTTTGTGGTGCAAATAGTGTATACTGGGGTGCTACTGTGCATCTCTTCCCAGTTCTGTGTTCAGTAATGTCATGCTAATAGCTTGAAATCAATCATGATGAGAGTATTTATACCATGGAAACTGGCAAACACTATAAATCAGAAATTGATTTGTGCTAAGGTTGAAAAATATTTCAATTTAATAAACATAATTTGTATAGGGTGAGAAATCATTTAACAGTAGATCATATATTGAATTTAGTGACAATAAGTTTATTGGGAGAAAGGCTAATTGGATTGGGATGTAACTCAATTTGTCAAGTCATGGTTGAATGGCAACTATAGATTGGCTATGGATACAATAATTTAGCAAAAATCAATGAAAGCATTTGCGATAAGTGACATATGATATTTGCAATTCAGAGTACATTTTATTATTATTTATAAATTGCCTGCTACACTTCCTTTTCAGCAGTAAAATCTGTAACAACTTGTGTACACCCAGATACACATACACTTTTTTCAGAAAATTGGTTGTTAAACACACCAAGAGGTGGTGGGAGTCGTGTGATGGTTCACCTAAATCTGAAGATCTTATCAATAGTTTCCAAGACAAAAGCTGGAGGTGCCAGCTATAAAACTCTTAGAAAAAAATTAAATGTACATCTTTGTGACCTTGTATTAGGCAATAGTTTCTTAGATATGACACTGATAGTACAAGTAACAAAAGAAGAAAATAAATGAACTCAACATCATCAAAATTAAATATTTTTATGGTTCAAATGACTATTAAGAAAATAAAAAGGCAACCCTCAAAATGAGTGAAAATATTTGCAAATCACATATCTGATAAGGGATGGTATCCAGAACAGAAAACTCTTACAACTTGACACTAGAAAGACAAATTACCCAGTTTTAAAATGGGCAATAGATCTGAATAGATAATTCTGCAAAGATATACAAGTGGCCAATAAATACATGAAAAGATGCTTAACATCATTAGCTCTCAAGGAAATATGAACCAAAACCACAATGAGATAGCACTTCACAACTACTAAGATGGCTATAATAAAAAAAGATACATAACAACAAATATTGGCAGGATATGAAGGAATCGAACCCACTTCATTCATTGCTAATGGGAATGTAAAATGGTGCAGCCTCTTGGGAAAACAGCCTGGCATTTCTTCCAAAGGCTACACATAGTCTTACCATGTGACTCAGTAATCTCACTCCTAGGTATATACCCCAGAGAAGTGAAAACCTGTGCACACAAAAACTTGTACGTGAATGTTCACAATAGAATTAATTAAAATAGCCAAAAAATGAAAACAAATCAAAGTCTGTCCACTGATGAGTAAATAAAATATGATATATCTGTACAATGGACTATTATTCAGCAATAAAAACAAAATGAGTTTGGGTATACACAGGACCCAGCAAGGGAGACTAAACAGAAGCAGCTAATGAGGTAAGGAGAAAACCCAATCTTTGCAACCTCCCTGGAAGCTCTAGGTTTTATTGGTCCCATTTTACATGCAACTAAACAGAAGCTCAACGTAGTCATGTTACAAGATGCCTCAATAAGACAGGGTCAGAATCTAAACTGCCAATTATCTGAGTTTAGTTCAGGTTTTTCCACACTTCTAAGATTATAACTGAAGAAAAGATAAGATTCTAAAAATGTGTGTATTGTTGCTATTACTGTACTGTTACAGTACAGTAATATGTTAATGTGTATTGTTACTATTGTTTTAGCATTAGGTTTTTGGCCAGTAATTTACCATAAGAGCTACATTACTGAGTTAAATTTGTCCCACTTCTGCAAAACACCAACAACGTACATCTACCTCAACTATCATCCCTACTCAAACTTCTCAATGTGGTTAAATTGAAGAACATCTTTGGACTCACAGTGCTGACCAGCCAAGACCAAGGTATGTTTCACACAAAGCTGTGGATACAGCGGTGGGAGATGGGCCTGAACAACAGTCCCAGATAAGAAGCACTGCTTGCCTCCTGCTGCAGCTACAGTTTTGTGAATCACCTGACTTCCTCCTCTCCTTGGCTGCTCAGTCCTTTTCTCCATGTTTGGTTTAACCAGTATTTTTCTCACTGTCCTAGCTTTCCCATTTTACCATTTTAACTGGAGTATTGTAAATAGCTAAAACAGCTTATAAACTGACTTAAATGTCTGGGATAGAGTAGTATTTAAATCTAGGAAACAGAAATTTAGAATGGTTAACGATGGAAAATTTATTTTGGAAAAACTGTATTTGACCTTTAAAGCAACCAACACTGGTATATTTAAGAACCAAAAAAGTTTTAGGCAGAAATTCCTAGTAATGACATCTCATTAATAACAAAGAATTCTCTACTCCTTCACAGATCAAAAATTGTCTAGATCTTTCGTCAAGTTCAGTACAGTATTTATTTTTAAACCAAGCCCTGACCTCTAGTGGCTAAATTGAATTAATTCAATACCTGAACCTACTGAACAATCCTAATGACACAAAAAAAGACAGTCCAACATTATAACCTTCCTAATATAATGCAATAGGTAAAATCCAGTTCCACTTATGAAATATTTCTGCAAAAAGCAAAAATCAATCCTGCATCTTATCTAGTGTCTAGGTCCAACAAGCAGTTTAGAGGAAACAAAAAGGCAGGTAAACATGTTAGACGCCACTAATCTAGAATGTGGAAAGTTCTACTGCACAAAAGAACATAAGAAATGTGGTAGAAGAGAAAATTATTATAGATTAAAACAATTATGTTTTATTGTTGCAGATTTAAAGTGTCCTAAGATACTTATAGATTAAAAGTATCATATTAAGCTAATGCTATGTGTGGACCTTGTTTTGATGCTGATTTGGACAAAGTTTTTTAAATAGTGAAAATTAGGGACATGTGAACTGGATGTTATATGATACGACAGAATTATAGTTCACTTTTAAGGTTGATACTGATATAATTGCTTTTTAAAATTATCTCTTAGATAGATATATAGTGAACTATTTACGACTGGAATTTTAAAAATTACCGATGCAAAGGTCCTGTCTTAGGAACAGGAAAGAGGCTAGTGTGGAGTGAATGAGGGGATGATAAGACTTCTAATGAGAGAGGATATCATCAGAGTGTCATAAAACCCCAGAGTCAGACTCGTGTAACTGACGTGCAGTTGATGACAAATACTGACACACAGGTGCTCAGAGATAGAGGAAGATTTATTTGATTTGGCCAAAGCAAGAAGGCAAGAGAGCAAGATTTCTCAAATTCATCTTAACAAAAAGAAGCGGAGGCTGGGCACAGGGGCTTATGCCTATAATCCCAGCATTTTGGGAGGTGGAGGCAAGTGGATCACTTGAGGTCAGGAGTTCAAGATCAGCCTGGGCAACATGGCGAAACCCTGTCTCTACTAAAAATACAAAAAGTAGCCAGCTGTGGTGACGGGCAGCTATAATCCCAGCTACTCAGGAGGCTGAGGCAGGAGAATGGCTTGAACCTGGGGGGCAAAGGTTGCAGTGAGCCCAGAGCACTGCACTCCAGCCTGGACGAAAGAGTGAAACTCCATCTCAGAAAATAAAGAAGCAGCAGAAGCAGGGAGCTTTTATGCAGCCAAAGGGTAAGGGAGGGGGAGTTTCAGGGAATGAAGGGGTAAAGTCTATGTTTCTTCAGTCTCAGATAATACCTTGAGCAACCAGACACCTGGGCATCAGCAGCTGTTTGTGAAGTCCTTAGAGGTATTTATTTCACCTTTGTTAACTCACCGTTGAGCCCACTGATCTCCTCACTGTTTCTGAATGTGGTTCCTCCCATCCCTCCTGCTGCTCTCCCCACCTTTCCACTTGTTGGCCCCTCCCTCACTTCCTTCAGATTTTTTTTTTGCTTGCAGTTTAATTAGTCCTTCACTAACTGTTTTTAAGTCGACATCATTCCTGCCTCTCTCCATCCAGCACTCCCTATATGCCTTTCCCTGCTTTTTCTTGTTCATGGCACTTATTATCATCTGATAAAGAGAAAGCCCCTGCCATTTGGCAATTGGCCTGATGTTCACAGCTTGGCCCCGTTCTCCTGCTGTACATAAACAATTTCATAGACGGTCAACAACAGACAAGGACACTCTGAGATTTTGATAAAGTGAGACAAAAACAAGGCCACTGTGCCACCCACAAATTACCAAACACCTCTTTTCTTTTTGCTAAAATTAATTCTGCTGCTTCTTTATCAAGTACAACTTTAGCCTCAATCTAGTCTGTCCTCTCTATATGTAAGATTTATTAAGATGCCCAATCAGAATTTCCCCTACTTCCTGACAACTGTAAATCCAGAGCAAAGCTCTATGTTATGAGACCCTGTTCCAAGTTGCCCAGCTAAAGCCCAAATCCTATAATAGATTACACTCTTTTTCTGAGTCACCTATGGGTCCCTGTGGTCACTGTTGTCCCTCTCTGCAAAAAATAACAAACCCTAGTTGTTCAACTATAGATGTGTTCCTGGTGGCCTTTGCCTGAAGGACACAAACACATATAATGTACTACGTGTTCTCATTTATTCATTTCTCCCTCTAGGAAGTATCTCTCTGAGGTCATACATGTTTATCCCTTTGGACACTACTAATGTTCCCAGCAGTTGGAAACATACCTAGTATATTAGAAGCCTCAAGAAATAGTTATTAATGGATGAATATTTGAGCAACAAGATTGGAGTAGGCATTAGAGATGTGTTAAAATAGCTCAATGGGAGGCCATTAGACTGAACTAACTCTGACACCCTGGGTTCCCACATAAGCAAACTGAAACCTAACGAAATTTTAAACTTTATCTCAGCCAATCACAAATGGCCAATTGGGCATTATTTATATTGTCTTGAATCTGTCACTGAAATAGTCCAAATAAGGCAATCGCTCAAACTTTAACCAGACAAATACTTTCTTTGATTTCACATTCACCCTATAAAAGCTTTTCCTTCAACCCCTTCCAGATTTCTGAGCGAGCCCCTAACCATTCCCTGCTTGTTTCATGAATCACTGTCTGCTCAAATAAACTCTTAGTTTTTAATGTGCCAAAGTTTATGTTTTAATAGATGCAAACATGAATCAGAGCAAATCCTGGAGATGTTCTGCAGGCAGTGGTCCAGTTATATGAATGCCTATTCAATAAGGTTGCCTGGAAAAAGGAAGAAAGGGGCAAGAAACGAATCAAATTCTACAGTGGGGACCACTATGTTTCTCTGCTTTCAGTGCCTGCTTTATTATTCTTTTCTTTTGCTTTCTTTCTTTATCAGGGTCACCCTCAGGAAAAAGTCAGACACACTCCCCTGACACCAGTACTGGCTGGAGGAAACAGGTTTAGCATATGTCAATGAGAACCATACATGCTATGGAGTTTCATGCCAAAGCTATCAAGCTTCCCTTTGACAGCCTCAGTGAGAAAACAAGTCAATAGCAATGCATTAATTGGAATTTAGAAACCTTACTTATTTTTTTAAAAGGCTGAAAATTATTATACATTACAGAACAATGGTTCTCACACTCCAGGGCACTTAAGAATCCCCTGAGGTGTTAGAAAAAGAGACTTTTTAATTGAAATACGTTTCTAAATTTATAATATAATTAGTATTTTGAGATTAAAGTCTTAAGAAATCTAAATTTATAAATTCATAAATTGAATATTCACTAAAACACCAGCAACTCCAGGTATTTTTTCAAGCCCCAAATCTTCCCTTGTCAAAACAATTAGCAATGCACCTGACATTTATCAGGCATCTTTGTAAGTTCTGTTGCCTTTATTATACAAGGGCTCTCTTGCCTTTATAGCCAACCCACCTTCTTCTTTTCCTTGGATTCAGCTGTTATCTTTCTGCCAATTATCAATAAATTAATAATTTTGATGAGGGAATCTCTTTCAGGTTTGGTAATGTTATGGGATCTTTGAGATGTCCTTCTGGCTGGAAACCCCTGGCTGGTGGAGGCTTTGCCCAACTTTTGCTCAACCCACTGGGCTCGTTCTGCCCACTTGGCCTGGCAGGCTGTACTCAGCTCATGCCACTGGCCTGGATCCCACACCTCCAAGGGAGACAGTGAGTCAAGCATGGAACAACAAGGGTTATGTGTGTGTGAGCATGGTGTCTGGCCACTGCACAGTCAGACATGCAGCTGCTGCCATGGGGCAGGCAGCTTCAGGTGCCAGCATAGGCACCGGCTCTCAGTGAGGCTGCAGCAGGACAGGGCGCATCACAAGGAGCTTCTCTGGCTGGCACCAGGGAAAGCGGTAGTGCCTGGAAGCTTGGAGATACCAGGAACCACAGGGCCCTAAAGAAGGAGTCACAGCCCCGGCTCAGGGAGCTCCCAGGTCTAGACTTCCCAAAGGGCCACAGCCCTCCTTCTCTTTGCCTGCAACGTGGGAAGCAAAGGGCATGTTTCAGCCCTGTTTGTATTACAGTTCTCTTAGCCTTGCCATTCAGTGGCTCCCAAGTTCTTGTCTTGTGACTAGGAAAAATGAGGCACGTACCCAAGTGAAGGGTGAGCAAAATGATGAAGAGCTTTATTGAGCGATAGAACAGCTCAGCCTCCCACAAAGGGCAGCTCCTTTCCTCAGCCAGGGCGTCCTGTCAAGTGTTCAGCTCCTAACAGAGCAGGTAGCTCCTCCCTGCAGTCTAGTCGTCCAAACAAGTGTTCACTCTCGGCAGGGAGAGTTTTTCCTCTCTGCAGCTGTTCCTCCCGTGGTCCAGCCACCAGCAGAGATGGTAGCTCCTCTCTGCAGCTGGTCATCCCGTCATCTGTTCAGCTCTGGCTGAGCCCTGGGCTTTTATGGCCTCAGAGGAGAAGAAGTACCCACTGAATGGTCAACGGGAGGCCATGGCGGGGGTGGGGCCAGAAAAGCCACCACAAGTTCCCGCTCCCATCAGCTGGATGGACAGTCCAGCCCCAAGACTTCAGGCCTTCCCTGGCCTGAAGGTGAGGCCTCACCAGGGACTTGCCCCCTTCTGCCCTCTTAAGAGCCTGTCTGCCTCCTGCGGCTGTCCATGGCGCCCAGACTGCTCGAGTCACGGGGCACCTGTAGGCCAGCACCGGGCTGCTCTCAGCCACCCCTCAGCTTCCTGTGTACTCCTCACTGCCCACAGTCCGGAGGGGGTCTAGGCAGCAGGGGACTGACGTGTCAGCACTGTCCTGAGCTTGTGCACACCGGCAGGATGTGACGGCGCCCGGGCTTGGCCCCACCCCAGCTCCAAGATCAAAACAGTGCAGGGAACAGGGAGAGGCCAGGCAGGAGCAGGCACCCCCGAGCCTGTGGGGACAGGGGGGCCTTCCTGACCCCAAGGGTACAAATCCCAGACAGGGCCTGGGTCCTGCACCTGGGAAGGTGGGGCTCCTACCTGCTCTGTGGAGTGTACATGCAGCCCCGGCCATGCCTTCCTCACAGCCTGGGGCGGGGGCTCCAGGTCCCTGCTGGGTGCCTCTCCGCCCACCCCTCTGTGCCCAATCGCGTCGCTCCATCACTCCCACTCTGGGCTGGGCGACTTGGCCTGGCCTCATAGCGGCGGCCCCCAGGGGGCTGCGGGGCGGCTTCTGCTTGTCCTTGGCTCCCTCTGGTTCCGTGAAGCGTGAAGCGTGGCACAGCCCCGGGCCCAGCTCCGCCTCGTCCCCACGCCCTCCCCACAGCAGCAGTGCGTGGGTGAGAGCAGCAACGTGGGGCCAGGGTCCCAAGTGATGGAGGCTCCGGGCCTAGGGGCGGGTCCCACCTGGCTGCATGAGTTTGGGTGCAGCACAGGAGGGTGCTTCCCGTACGTGGGGCACAGGGGACCCACCACCGCCACTGCTGCTCCCACAGCCGTTCCTGCTGCCACCACTCGCACCTCCCACTGCAGCCGGTGTGGTGGCAGTAGCCTCTCCGGACCACCCGCTGCTGCCATCAGTAAGTTTCCAGACCTGAACCAGCCACAAATTGCCCCTGGTGGGGTCTACCCAAGTGGACGAAACCATCTTTAAGAAATAACACTAACTGCTTGCCCTCTAACTGTAACAATGCTTATTTTAGGCAAACTTTAAAATAGATATGTAGGATCTGGATCTCTAAAAAGAGATATGTATTTCTTCAAAGAAAACACTAATACAGTACTGACTATTCCGTTTGTTGCCACAAGATGTCACTTACATACAAGCAAACTCTCTATGTGTACTAGAAAGGATTTTGTTTCAGAATTTTTTGGGTCCTAATTTGTGAGGACACCCGGTCATCCATTCTGGATGATAAAAATATGAACACAAAATGCTTCCAGACCTCAAAAGGCTTAAAAGCTTATAAAGAAGCAGATGTGTGCTCAAGTAGCTAAACACAATTCATAGCACAATTCAATGCACCAGAAATGCACACTCTCTAAGCAAAAATTGGCCTGGACAAAGTTAAATAGTCAAGGAAGACTTTATTTAAGGATATTGTGATAGGTGAGAAAGTCCAGAATATAGTATGAACTCAACTCCACTGAAACAAAGGGGAAGAGAATTGGGTTTGGGGGGGGGTGTGTGTGTGTGTGTGTGTACATATATATATATGTAAATATACATAAGATAAAATTTCCCATTTTAGTAATTTTTCAATGTACAATTCAGTGGTCCTGAGTATATTCACAGTGTTATACACACATCACCACTATCTATTTCTAGAACTTTTCCATCACCCCAAATAGAAACTCTATGTCCATTAAATAATGACTTCCAATTCCTCCTTCCCATATCCCCTAGTAAACCATTCGTCCTTCTGTCTCATGAATTTGACTACTCTAGATACCTCATATAAGTGGAATTATGTAATATTTATACTTTCGTTTCTGGCTTATTTTATTAGCCTAATGTTTTCAAGGTTCATCCATAATGTAGCATGTATCAGAATTCCATTCCTTTTTCAGGCTAATACTCCATTGCATGTATTAACCACATTTTATTGATACATTTATCTGTCGATGGACATTTGGAGTGTTTCCACCTTTTGGCTATTGTGAATAATGCTACTATAAATGTTAGTGTGCAAATATCTGTTCAAGTACCAGCTTTCAATTTTTCTGGGAATACACCTAGAAGTAGAGTTGCTGGATCACATGGTAATTCTGTGTTGAACTTTCTGAGAAACAGCCATACTGTTTTCTGCAGCAGCATATTGTATTCTCACTAGCAAGGTACAAATATCCAGATTTCTCCACATTCTTGACAACACTTGTTATTTTCTGCTCTTCTGATAATACTTATCCTAATGAATATGAAGTGGTATTGCACTGTAGTTTTGATTTGCACTTCCCTAATGATGAGTGATACTAAGCACCTTTTCATGCGCTTATTGGCCATCTGTACCTCTCCTTTGGAGAAATGTCTATTCAAATTATTTGCCCATTCTTAAATTGGGTTATTTGGGTCTTTTGTTGTTGAGTTGTAGACGTTCTTTACATATTCTTTATTTATATATATATCAAATATGTTATTTGTAATATATTTGTCTCATTCTGTTGGTTGCCTTTTCACTCTATTGATGTACAGAAGCTTAGCAGGAGAGGTTTTAAGAGCTGGAGTAGGGGATAGTAGGTCATCTATGTTACCTGGCCTTACCTAAAGAAAACACAAACTTTCCTGTATCTTCCTGATAGGAGGTACTGTTATAACTTGGAGCTAAACCCTCTCTGAAGTTGGTTACCGCCCTCCCACAGAAACTGGAGACAGGGGCTCTATCTTCCTTGATTATTACATTTCAAGGAAATGGCCCTCAAGTCCTTAAGAAAGACATTCCAGGGTTGTAGAATTGTTAACAGGCATTTAAAAAAAAAAAATCATATCTCAAAGGAGCAAAAAAAGAGCCTAAAAGTTTTTTATAGTAAATGATCTAAGAAAAGGGAAGTCAGTGGTCTAGAGTTGGGAAGAAATCCTATCTAAAGTTAGGAGAACTAAGAGAAATATTAATGAGACTTTATTTTGGCCACCTTGGTTAAAATATAACATTTGGAGGCTGGGCAAGGTGGCTTACGCCTGTAATCCCAGCACTTTGGTAGGCCGAGGTGGGCGGATCACCTAAGGTCACAAGTTCAAGACCAGCCTGACCGACATGATGAAACTCCATCTCTACTAAAAGTACAAAAATTAGCCGGGCATGGTGGCACCCACTACTAGTAATCCCAGCTACTCGGGAGGCTGAGACAAGAGAATTGCTTGAACCCAGGAGTTGGAAGTTGCGGTGAGCCAAAATCATGCCATTGCACTCCAGCCTGGGTGACAGAGCGAGACTCTGTCTCAAAAAATTATACACATACATACATACATATATACATACATACAAAAGAATAAGCTGGGTGTGGTGGCGGGAGCCTGTAATCCCAACTACTAGGTAGGCTGAGGCAGGAGAATTACTTGAACCCAGGAGGCAGAGGTTGCAGTGAAACAAGAATGTGCCATCACACTTCTGCGTGGGCGACAAGAGCAAAACTCCATCTCAAAGGGAAAAAGAAAAAAGCATTTGGGGACATTACAGATGAAAAAACTAATTCCAACTGGAAGAAATCCCAGAAAGTATCTCAGAGGTATTAACATTTATGTAGTCAAGCAGGCTGGTATAAGATTCAAAAGGCAAATTTATTAAAAAAGAAAATGCCAGGTAAAGGAAAATTATTAGTTAAAAAGAAATAGAGAAATAAAAGTTTATAACAAGATAGACAATGCAGCCAGCAAGACAGCAGGATGTAAAGGAGTTATTGTGGAAGACTCTGTCTGGGAACATGGATAGGCCTGGACCATGGAGGGCCTAAATGTCATATTTGGAATTCAGACTTCATGTTAAGGACACTAGGGGCTCAAAAAAATGTAACAGGGGGCATATGACATGATCTGGGTATTGGAAGTGTGGAAAGCAGCTGGAGAGAGGGAGTCAGGCAGAAGAGAAGGCTTTGTCTTTCCATTGCCATGGCCGTGGCTGGCACACCTGGCAGAACAGCTGTCCACAAGCCAACAGGTAGCGCCTCCTCACATACTGCTACAACTACCCTCTCTCTGCCTGCACTTGCACCTGCCCTGTCCTGGGAGGAGTGACTTGAGCCAGAAAAGAAACTGTGACATCAGTAGCAATGGTACCAGAGAGGCAAGCATTGGGGAAGGAGGAACAGAGTGACACTCATAAGAAAATAATTTCTTTCACAGCACAGCCAGGCAGCCTTCAACTCTAAAATCGAGGACCCACTACTGTAGTTGGAGCTCAAGGTAACAGCCCTGACAGCACCAGTGGAGGGAAGCGAGGCTCCTGATGAGTTATTTGCATCACAAGTACCCAAGTATCCAACACAGCCAGACTTGGGTGGGTCTCCTCCACCACCACTGTTGGTCACTGAAAGACCACTTAATATGTTACTCTGTACCTCTTTTTTTCAAGTAAACTGGCAGTTAGATCTAGAGGCTTGATTAAATTCAGATTTATGATTTTATAAAAAAATTTCATAAACAGTAATACTATAAAGTACTATTTATATAGTATAGTACATAGCACATAATCTTTGATCATCTCACTTTGGGTATTGTTAAGATTGGCCAGGTATTGTCAGCCTGACACAGTATAAAGTGGATCACTACTAAGTTTCCTTTCAACCTTCCACTGATTTGGTTATTTGGCAACCATTAGTAATTATTCCCCAGAAGCATTATTTTCTTACAGGTTGCAAAATGGTGATATTCTATCACTTCTTCTTCATTTATTCACTGGAATTTTTCTATTAAAAAATTTTCCCAGGCCGGGGGCAGTGGCTCACACCTGTTATCTCAGCACTTTGGGAGACTGAGGCAGGTCAGTTGCCTGAGGTCAGAAGTTCAAGACCAGCCAGGACAACATGGTGAAACCCTGTCTCTAACAAAAATAGAAAATTAGCCAGGTATAGTAGTGCACACCTGTAATCCCAGCTACCCCTGAGGCAGGGGAATACTTGAATCAGGGAGGTGGAGCTTGCAGTGAGCCGAGATTGCACGATTGCACTATAGCCTGGGTAAAAAGAGTGAGACTCCGTCTCAAAAAAAAAAAAAAAAAAGAAAAAAGGAAAAAAAAAGTTTTCCCCTATCAACTCTTTGGTTTACTCTGAATTCCAGTTTGTGTAGGAAAGCAAAAACTTTGGTTTAAAAAGCTTTTTAAAAGCAATTTCAGAATAATGAGTTAGTGCCCTAGCAATCCTCAATGTGACCAGTGAGAGGTTTTATAAAAGCATTGAAATTTATGTATTTAGAAATTTTTGATGTATTTCAAACCATTTCAGTCAAAAAAATCTTTCTGATTCTCCTTGATGCTCCAATTGTCCGTTCTTTTGCCAGTAGGAGCTCTTTCAAATTGGGCTCTGTATCATCGCTTACAGAAATACACACACACACACACACACACACACACATACACACACAGACACACAGAGGATTGGGAACACACATGCCTTCTGCTTCTAAGAGTTCGTCTAGTTATCCTCATCTGCTAGTGGATCTGTTCATATTCCAGTGGCCAAAATGAGTCACATAGCCACATGCAAAATCACCATGAGGAAGTATACTCTGCCCACACCGAAGCCATGGGAAGGAGAGTGAGAAATAAAAATGTTTTAAAATCCTGTGAACTAATACTACTATCTCCCACATTGAATGTGATGGTTCATTTTACATGTCAATTTTGCTAGGCTACAGTACACAATCAAACATTAATCTAGGTGTTGCTGTGAAGGTATTTTGAAGATATATTTAATATCTATAATCAGTTAACTTTAGGCAAAGGAGATTAATCTTGATAATGTGGGTGGAACTTATTCAATTAGCTGAAGGCCTTAAGAGCAAAATCTGAGATTACTCAGAGAAAAAGAAATTCTGCCTCAAGACTACAGTATCAACTCTTGCCTGAGAATCCAGCCTACTCAGCTGCCCAACAGATTTCAGACTTGCCAGCTTCCATAATCACCTGAGCAAAATATTTAAAATGGGATGGCTCTGGTCAGAGCAATTAACCAAGGAAAAGAAATGAAAGGGTTCAAACTGGGAGAAAAAAAAGTATAACTATCTCAGTTCACAGATTACATGAATCTATATATAGAAATCCTAAAGAATATATACTTGTATACACACATAAAAATTATTAGAGCTAATAAGTAAATTTTCAGAGTACCAGGTCAACACCTGCTATGATTTGAATATATCCCCCCAAAGGACATGCTAGAAACTTAATCCATAATGCAACAATGTTGGGTGGTAAGTCTAATGTAAGTTATTTAGGTCATGAGGTCTCCACTCTCATGAATAGATTAACGCCAATTGTAAAAGGACTTGAGGCTTCAAGTTTGATCCCTTGCTCTCTAGCCCTCTCTTTGCCCTTCCACCATGGGATAACATACAAACCAAGTAGGCTCTCACCAGATGGCAGCCCTTCAATCTTAGACTCTTCAGCATCCAGAATTGTGAGTCAATAAATTTCTGTTTATTATATATTACCCAGTCTGTAGTATTCTGTTACAGCAGCAGAAAATGGACTAAGACAATACCCTAGAATCAATTGTGTTTCTATACATAAGCAATGAGCAATCTGGAAAATTTTTTAAAAATTGTCATTTATAATAGCATTTGCTAAGAACTGAATATGTCCCCTCAAAATTCATATATTGAAGCTCAAACCCCCAATGTCACTGTATTTGGAGATGGGACCTATAACAAGGTAACTGAGGTTAAATGGATCACAAGAGTGGAATTCAGATCCTATAGATTAGTATCTTTATTTAAAAAAAAAAAAAAAAAAAAAACCCACCAGATCTCTTTCTCTGTGTGTGTGTTTCTCTGTCTGTTTCCCTTCCCTTTTCCCCTTCCTTTGACATATGAGAATGCAGAAAGAAGGTGGCCATGGACTCGCCAGTAAAAGAGCCCTCACCAGAAACCAAATTGGCAAGCACCTTGATCTTGGACTTCGCAGCCTCCAGAACTGTGAGAAATAAATTTCTGTTGCTTAGGCTGTTCAGTATATGGTATTTTATTATAGTGGCTTGAGCAAACTAAGATAGATTTTGCTACCAAGAAGTTGGGTGTTGCTTTAATAAAACCTAAAAATGTGAAAGTGGCTTTGGAACTAGGTAATGGGTAGAGGCTAAAAGAATTCTGAGGTGCATGCTAGAAAAAGCCTAGATTTCCATGCTAGAAATATGGATGTTAAAGGCAATTCTGGTAAGAACTCAGAAATACAGTTGAAGACAAAGCCTCTATCTTCTCAGAGAAAACATAATCATGAACAGAATTTTGGTAAATACCTGTTTGTTAAAGGCCATTCTTGTGAGGTCTCAGATGGAAGTGAGGAGTCGGTCACTGGACAACAGAAGAAAGGCAATCCTTGTTATAAAGTAGCAAATAACTTGGCTGACTTGTTTTCTTGTGTTTTCTGTAAGACATAATTTATGAATGACAAAATTGAATATTTATCTGAGATTTTTAAGCAAAATGCTGAAAGTGTGACCTGGATCTTCCTGAATGCTTATAGTAAAATGCAAGAGGAGAGAGATGAATGAAAGAAGAAATTGTTAAGCAAAAAGGAACCAAAACTTAAATATCTGGAAAATTCTCTGCCTGTCATATTGCATAAAATGAGAAAGTATATTCCAAAGAGAACACCAAAGGTATGGTTAGACTATCATTTGATAAATAAATGATGAGATTATATGAGCAGAAACACTGCCTGTTTCAACTGAAGGAGATGCAGACAAGACAAAAATGATGGAAGGCTTTTACATGTCCTAGATTCTACAGGTAGGACAATAGAGCTTTCCAGCTGCTAACTTGTATTATTCTTTTTTTTTTTTTTTTTTTTTTTTTTTTGAGATGGAGTCTCACTCCATTGCCCAGGCTGGAGTGCAATGGCATGATCTCGGTTCACTGCAACTTCCACCTCCCAGGTTCAAGTGATACTCCTGCCTCAGCCTCCCAAGTAGCTGGGATTACAGGGGAGCACCACCAGGTCAAGCTAATTTTTGTGTATTTAGTAGAGATGGGGTTTCACTATGTTGTCTAGGCTGGTCTGAAATTCCTGACCTCGTGATCTGCCCACTTTGGCCTCCCAAAGTGTTGGGATTACAGGCATGAGCCTGGCCTGGCCATACTTGCACTATTCTTTAAGAAAAGGGGAGATGGACCTCAAAGCAATTCAGATGTTATCAAGGCCATTACCTAGCAAAACTTTTGGGATGAGACTCTGCCTGGGAGAGCGTGCCTGGCAGAGTGTGAGGAGAGGTACAGCATCCACCTGGGGTCCCGAAGGCAGGGCCACCACCCTAGCAGGTCTGGAAGGCAGGGCACTGAATCAAAATGGATTATTCTCGAGCCTTAATATCTATTAGAATTTGCCTTGCTAGATTTTTGGACTTGCTTGGGACCTGTCCTCCCTTCCTTTTTCCCTATTTCTTTTCTTTCCTTTCTTTCTTTCTATTTTTTTTTTTTTTTTTGGAATGCCTATTCTATACCTGTTCTGCCACTGTATTTTGGAAGCAAATAATTTGTCTGGTTTTACAGTTTCATAGGGAGAAAATTCGCATCAGGATGAATCATATCTCAAGTCTCATCCTTATCTGTTTTAGGTGATATTTAGAAGAGACTTTGGACTTCAGACTTCAGAGTTGATGCTGGAATGAGTTAAGGCTTTTGAGACTGTTGAGGTGGTATGAATGTATTTTGTATTCAATAAGGACATGAATTGCAGGAGTACAGAAGTCTGTTGACCAGATTATATTCCCACAAAATTCATATGTGTAACCCCAAACCCCAATGTCACTGTATTGGAGATAAGATCTATAAGGAGGTAATTAAGGTTTAAGAAGATCATAAAGGTGGAGCCCTTATCCAATATAATTAGTATACTAATAAGAAGAGACATGAAAGCTAGTGTGCTTGCACAATGGATTCTTGGTTATGACACCAAAAGCACAAGTAACAAAATAGATAAATTAGACTTCATCAAAATTTAAAAGTTTGCACACTAAAGGATCTTATCAAGAAAGTGAAAAGACAACCTATAGAATGGGAGGAAGTATCCACTAATGATATATCTCATAAGGGTCTAATATCCAGAATATATAACTACACATAACTTGAACAACAAAAAGACAAACAACTCAATTTTAAAATGTGGAAAGACCTCAACAGAGAGTTCTCCAAAGAAGATATACAAATGGCCAACAAGAGCGTGAAAAGATGCTCAACAAAACTAGCCATTAGGGAATGCAAATCAAACCCACAATAAAATACCACTTTATACCCTTTGGGATAGTTACTATGAAAGGAATAGAAAATTATGGTGTTAATGAGGATGTGGAGAAATTGGAATCCCCGACAATGCTCTTGGTATGTCAAATGGGTCAGCTGCTGCAGAAACATTTGTTTATGGGTTCCTCAAATATTTTCACGTATAATTACTATAAGACCCAGAAGTTCCACTATGTTTATACCCAAAAGAATCGAAAACAGGGACTTCAACAAATACTTATATACAAATGTTCATATAATCACTATTCACAATAGCCCAAAAGTGGAAACAACCCAAATGTCCATCAGTGGATGGACAGGTAAAACTGTGGCATCTAGGTACAGTGGAATAGTAGCCATAAAGGGAAATGAAGAACTGATACATGCCACAAGGTGTACAAGGTGAACCTGCAAAAGATCATGCTAAGAAAACAGACCAAGAGGTCACACGTTCCATTTATATGAAATATCCATATTAGGTACCACAGTGTGAAAGCTGATTGGCATTTACCAGGGGCTGAGAGAGGGAAGAATGGGAGTAACCACTTAATGTGTTCGGATTTTATTTTGAGGTGTACTTTAATACATTTATAATGTGTGCAACCACCACCTCTAATTCCAAGACATTTTCATTCATCATGACACTTGGCATTGTGAATGGCAAATAATAAATGCTCATTAAAAAGGTTCACCCCAGGCCGCACACGATTGGCTCACGCCTGTAATCCCAGCACTTTGGGAGGCCGAGGCAGGTGGATCACTAGAGATCAGGTGTTCAAGACCAGCCTGCCCAACATAGTGAAAGTCTCTACTAAAAATACAAAAATTAGCCGGGTGTGGTGGTGCACCCCTATAATTCCAGCTACTCCGGAGACTGAAGCAGGGGAATAGCTTGAACCCAGGAGGCAAAGGTTGCTGTTAGCTGAGATTTCACCACTCCACTCCAGCCTGGGCGACAGAGCAAGACTGTCTGAAAAACAAACAAACAAAACAAAACAAAACAAAACAGACTTTACAATGCGGGCTGGTAATGCGGTTTCTGAATTTTTAGAACCCTTCTCTGGGGTGATTTTTTAAAAAACATTAAACTCATTGGCAATTGATATACTACAGAAGGTTGTACGCATTGGACTAGTAAATGTAGGTAACGGTGTCGCTGTTTTTCCATTTGGATGTGTTAAGCAAAGAGAAAAGCTAGTTCTACGTTTCTTCCACTCTAGAAATTCCACAGGGTCGCTTTTCCCCAAATTCACATCTACACCCTCCCTCCCATTTTGTGGACTGGGACTGCAGGTCTGACCAGAGCTTCTGGGCCCCGCCTCCCGCCCAGACCTGAGTCTCTGCGGGCCTCACTGGGATCCTCCGCTGAACGCTGCGAGGCAGGCTCCTGGCCGCGGCCCCGCCCTCCCAGCTCCTCCCCTTCCGCCCGCCTTCCCCGCCCCCCGGCCCAGCCCGCCAGTCGGAAGTGCGGCCGCCGGAACAGGCCGTTGGTGTGGGTGCAGCACGCAGCGGCCGAGGGGGCGGGTGGGCTTTGCGGCCGAGCGGGCGGCGCCGTCTTAGCGGCAAGGCGACCCGCACAGGTGGGCGGCGGCGGTAGGTGGGTGGGACTGACCAGCGACTGGCAACGCGGTGGCTTAGGCGCGCGAGATCCGGCCAGGGTCAGAGGTGAGCGGGCCGCATCCCAGAGCCCGCTGGAGGAAGACGGGGTCCCCAGAGACCCGGCAGGCCGGGGCGGGGGTTGAGGCAGCTAACCTCCGGGCGGACGCAGCGTACATCGCTTTTCGCGGTGTTGCTAAGCCGAACTTTGAATTTTAGTTTGACTTTTGGGTTCCAGATACGGGTATTTCCGGACATTGGCAAGAATTTTGCCTTGCATGTCTTCGGAGGCGTTTTTCTTGGTGTCCATATTGCATAAAGGCTGGTCGCTCCTTTGTGGAGATGACGGTTTTACAGGTAAAGCCTAAGTTGTGACAGAAGCTCCTGCAGTGGGAAGACTGGTCGATCAGGGAAATCAGTAGAATTGATAGCAACGTTTAGAATTTGGATTAATTACTGGCCATGGTTACCCGGCGCTCAGAAATGAACTTGGAGAACAGTTGCCCTGGAAGCCATCTCCCGTAACCACTGCGTAGTGGGGGCCGCGTCTTCTTGAGTGCAATTCATCAGTCTCTAGTAGGACTCAAAATATAAAGTGAAGAGCAGGATTTTCGGAGTTGAGTACAGTGTACTTGGGTTGATCACCATGTTATAAAGTGAGACCCAAATTGAGAAATACGTATTCGTCTCTGAGCATAATTGGGTCCTTTTTTTAAATGCGTTGCTTTTTTAAATGTAAAAACAGGTGCTGGTTTGATTAGTTTGCAGGTTGTGATGTTGGAAGGGACCGAAGAGTGGACGTCGAGAGTTCTGAATTCTGGTCTAGATCTGTGATGTTAGGAAAGTCAGTTGTTCTGATTGCCTTATTCTATAAAATGGACATGATAATGATTACAATTTTCTCACAGATTCTAGTACTGTATACAGTCAGAATGTTTGCTTTGTGATATGAAGTTACTAGTTTTTGTCTGAAGGATTTAAATAGTATAAAGTTAGTAAGCCCCCATCCCCAATTTAGTGACAAGAAATCTTAAAGTCATCATATTTTGTCTGAAAGTACGTAGCGTATCTTCGTCTTCAAATTCAGTGGTCAGAACATTTTTACCTTAACCTAAATTCAACTTAAAGAACAACAACTACGAGCTCTTCAAGGGTAGGAGTAATAATTTACTCATTGTAAATGGTTGTAAATCATTTACAGTTGTATGGTGCTTGTGTTTGTGTTGTATTAGGAGTTTAGTCCATTTTTAAAAGTTGTTTAGTCCCCCGCCCCACCGGACAGAGTTTCACTCTTCTTGCCCAGGCTGACTGCAACCTCTGCCTCCCGGTTAGAGCGATTTTCCTGCTTCAGCCTCCCGAGTAGCTGGGATTACAGACGTGTGCCAACACACCCGGCTACTTTTTAATTTTTTTTTAGTAGAGACTGGGTTTCAGCATTGTTGGTCAGGCTGGTCTCGAATTCCTGACCTCAAGTGATCCACCTACTTCTGCCTCTTACAGGCATGAACCACCGCCCTAGCCAAAATTTATTTATTTTTATTTTATTTTATTTATTTATTTATTTATTTATTTTTTTGAGACGGAGTCTCGTTCTGTCTCCCAGGCTGGAGTGCAGTAGCGCAATCTTGGCTCACTGCAACCTCCATCTCTCAGGTTCAAGCGATTCTCTTGCCTCAGCCTCCTGAGTAGCTGGGATTACGTGACCTCACCCGGCTGATTTTTGTGTGTTTAGTAGAGACGGGGTTTCGCCATGTTGTCCAGGCTGGTCTCGAACTCCCGGGCTGAAGCGATCCACCTGCCTTGGCCTCCCAAAGTGCTGGGATTACTGGCATGAGCCACACCCCACCTGGCCCTTTCCCTTTTTTTTTTTTTTTTTTTTAATGACTTGACACAAAACAAAGCTTTGGGGTTCACCAAAAATCAAAGCAAAACTGTTTTACCTGGAAAATCTTGTTTTCTGTCATCAGAAGTTGTGCTTTAGTTCAGCTGTGTAGACACCCAGTGGTGGTTACGTGAACTTAGGTGAATAGATTAACAATAATTTTTGTCATCACTCTCAGAGCAAATGTTTTCTATTTTATTTATTTATTTATTTATTTAGACAGGGTCTTGCTCTGTTACCCAGGCTGGAGTACAGTGGTGTGATCATGGCTCACTGCAGCCTCTTTCCCAAGCTTAAGTGCTCCTCCTGCCTCAGCCTCCCGAGTAGCTGGGACTACAGACGTGTACCACTATGTTGGACTGATTTTTTTTTCTTGCCTTGGTAGTGACAAGGTCTCACTATGTTGGCCAGACTGGTCTCAAATTCCTCAGCTCAGATGATCCTCCCACCTGGGCCTCCCAAAGTCCTGGGGTTACAGGTGTGAACGACCATGCCCATTCTTATCTCAGAGCAAATGTTTTGCACCATCTCTGGGCTAGGCAGAGTGAGCTTTAACCCTGGCAGCACATTTGACTCGTCTGGGAAGCTCCAAAAATGGGGACCGTGCCTCACTCTAGACCACTTAATCTGTCTCAGGCGAGTGGGTCACAGGCATCCCACAGTTTCAAGCTCCGCAAGTTACTTTTGTGCAGCCAGGATGAGAACTCCTGTAGTTACAAGAAAGAAGGTTTTCAAGAGTGCATAGTTGCTTAAGGGCTGGTGGCATTGGAATTGGCATCTGGAAAATGTATCCTGAGGCATTTGGAGGATATTAATAACAGGATTTTATTTTTTTCTCATCCAGGCCAGAGTGTAGGCGTGATCTCGGCTCACTGCAACGTGCGCCTCCCGGGAGCGATTCTCCTCCCTCAGCCTCCTAAGTAGCTGGGACTATAGGCACGCGCCACCACGCCTGGCACAAAACTCAAAACATCGTTGTTTTTCAAAGTTAAGTTGCAATCTGAACTTGAAATTTTATCAGTGAACTTTATATTCTGTTAGTTTGAAATCCATTTGTCTCTCTGCAACTTTGAATCAGTCTTTATCCATGCATAATTTTGAAACCTCATTCATTGGTTATTTGGAAAATCAAGTTGTGAGAGTTACAAAGATCTTTTAAATGTCAATACATTTCATTAAACAATATCAAAAAATCGATTTTTCAGTGTCACCAGCAATCTCGTCAGAAAAAGCCTTTGAATAATAGTAGTCACATAAAAGTCCATTGAAATTATAACCTTATGGGTTCAAATTTTATTATTAGCCAGTTTTCCCAGCACCATTTAACATGGGAAGTTGTTTTTCTTGAAGTGATTGGCTTACTTTGTTATTTTTAAGCAAGCATGAAATACTTGTTTGAATATCTATAATTTGCTTATCAGTTATTTTTTCAAGTAGAAATGGAAAAAGCAGCTGATTCCTTTGCATCTAAAAAACAAACAAGGGCTGTGCCCTGGTAAAAAAAAAAACCATCATATTTTAGTATTTAGCAGAAATGGTTTATAAATTCCCTTCTCTTTCCACCAAATATTAAAAGCGTGTATCCAAGGAGTGAGGTTTGGTTTTGTTTTTGTTTTTTGTATCAAACATGCTAGATAATGTGTCTTTTTATTATTGTTATTTTAGTTTAATTTATGGGATACATGTGCTGAACGTGCAGGTTTGTTACATACATATAGATGTGCCATGGTGGTTTGCTGCACCCATCAACCCGTCATCTAGGTTTTAAGGCCTGCATGTGTTAGGTATTTGTCCTAATGCTCTCCCTCCCCTTGCCCCCAACAGGCCCCAGTGTGTGATGTTCTCCTCCCTGTGTCCATGTGTTCTCATTGTTCAACTCCCACTTAGGAGTGAGAGCATGTGCTGTTTGGTTTTCTGTTCCTGTGTTAGTTTGTTGAGGATGGTGGTTTCCAGAATCATTCATGTCCCTGCAGAGGACATGAATTCATTCTTTTTTACGGCTGCATAGTATTCCATGGTGTATATGTGCCACCCTTTCTTTATCCATTCTATCACTGGTGGCCATTTGGGTTGGTTTCAAGTCTTCATTATTGTAAATAGTGCTCCAGTAAACATACGTTACATGTGCATGTGTCTTTATAGTAGAATGATTTATAATCCTTTGGGTATATACCCAGTAATGGAATTGCTGGGTCAAACAGTATTTCTGGTTCTAGATCCTTGAGGCATCGCCACACCATCTTCCACAATGGTTGAACTAATTTACACTCCCACCAACAGTGTAAAAGTATTCCCATTTCTCCACAGCCTCACCAGCATCTGTTGTTTCTAGACTTTTTAATGATCGCCATTCTAACTGGCGTGAGATGGTATTTCATTGTGGTTTTGATTTGCATTTTTCTAATGACCAGTGATAATGAGCTTATTTTCATATGTTGGCCTCATAAATGTCTTTTGAGAAGTGTCTGTTCATATCCTTCACCCACTTTTTGATGGGGTTGTTTTTTTCTTCTAAGTTGCTTGTAGATTCTGGATATTAGACCTTTGTCAGAAGGATAGATTGCAAAAATGTTCTCCCACTCTGATGATAGCTTCTTTTGCTGAGCAGAAGCTCTTTAGTTTAATTAGATCCCATTTGACAATTTTGGCTTTTGTTGCAGTTGCTTTTGGTGTTGTAGTCATGAAGTCTTTGTCCATGCCTATGTCCTGAATGGTATTCCTTAGGTTTTCTTCTAGGGTTTTTATGGTTTTAGGTTTTATGTTTAAGTCTTTAATCCATCTTGAGTTAATTTTTGTATAAGATGTAAGGAAGGGGTCCAATTTCTGTTTTCTGTGTATGGCTAGCTGGTTTTCCCAGCGCCGTTTATTAAATAGGGAATCCTCTCCCCATTGCTTGTTTTTGTCAAGTTTGTTGAATATTAGATGGTTGTAGATGTGTGGTGTTATTTCTGAGGCCTCTGTTCTGTTCCATTGGTCTATATATCTGTTTTGGTACCAGTAGCATGCTGTTTTGGTTACTGTAGCCTTGTAGTGTAGTTTGAAGTCAGACAGCGTGATGCCTCCAGTTTTGTTCTTTTTGCTGAGGATCGTCTTGGCAATACAGGCTCTTTTTTGGTTCCATATGAAATTTAAAGTAGTATTTTCTAGTTTTGTGAAGAAAGTTAATGGTAGCTTAATGGTAATAGCATTGAATCTATAAGCACTTAGGGCAATATGGCCATTTTCACAATATTGATTCTTCCTATCCATGAGCATGGATTTTTTTTTTCTATTTGTTTGTGTCCTCTTTTATTAGTAAGGATTTTTTATCAGCAGACATGATTATATCTGTGATTTGTAAAGTCAGCTGTATAGTGAACTAGCCCAGTGGGCAGGCTATTAAAATAATTCAGAGGAAAAATGAGAACAGCAACAGTGGTGATAGAGAAGAGATTTTTAAAAAATTTTTTTTTCTCTCTGGGGATGTTAAATATTTTTGAAGAAAGGGAGTAATAATTGTAACTTGCAAATGTGTTTTGCCCTACCTCGTTAAAACTACTTTTCAGCAGTGAGTGGATAGGTTGTAGCACATGAATTTTATTGTTACACATTATTAAAAAATGTCTTAAAAATATATATGTCTTAAAAAGATAAGTGATTTTCCTTGTTAATTATTAAATATGTAATCTCATTTTTTTCTCTTAATAGCCTTATGTTAATATTGGGGTTTTATTGTTTTTGCTTTTCAGTACTGTAAGATTGATGTTAAAGACATGGTGTTCACCCCACTTCATCAGCGTACATAAGTTATCTCTTCTTTTGGACCCTTATTTTATGCCATAATGGTAAGCTGCAGCTCAGTATGTTCAAATTTGTGTTTTAGAATGTTCTCTTCCTTCATCTTCATAAAGATATTTGTACTGTAGATAAAGAAATACTCTTGTAAGCTGTACAAGTTATCCCAACTGGGAAATTACTTAGCAATCACATTGCAAAATCTTCTCTATAAAATATGTTCCCCACTAATCAGTGTTATAATGATCACATTCATCCATCTATCTGTTCTTGTGTTTATGAAGTATTAAAAATATTTACTACTATCTGCTTTACCATATTCCAAATCGTTGGCAAGGAGGATGGGTGTAAATACAAACAGTTTTGGGGAGTATAGATTTCTCATATTTTAAAGCTTTTCTTTAGATTTTATTAAACTTTGAAAACAAATGTAACCTGCTAACTGCACATAACGTATTTCAGGCAGCATCAGTGCTGAGCTTCTAAAGGCACATTTCTGTTCACTGACTTAGAGTCACTAAACATACTTAGGAGTAGGCATTTAACTTTTGCCATTAAGAAATGACAGACTAAAGGAGAAAAACACTTTTTAATGTTTTAGAGAAGCAGCAGCATATGACAGAGAATAAATGAACATTGACCACCATGTTATTTATTTAGGTAACCCCTGTTCTGCATCAAATCTTCAGAAAACATCCATCTTCCTTATCCTCTTGGGTTCTTGCCTATCCACTCCTCCCCTATTAGAGAAAAGTAGAAATATCACAGTGGGGTTCTGACCACACCTTATATTTTGCATCTATATTACCTAATCATTTTCCTCTTAAGTATTTGAAGGAGGTAATGAATGAATGATGCTTTTATTTATGTATGTAGACATGTCTCTCTAGACCCTTTGAAGTTTTAATTTCAGAAGACGAAATATTTACTTGAGATGTTGACTGTTTAAAATTGTCCTAGACTATATATATTTGATTGTGTTTATTATAACTTTTTGATACAAACTCTAAACTTTTATGGGCAATATTTAAAAGAACCTTCTGTATTTGTGAAGTGTATATGTACAGAATTATGTTTTCATGGTGGAAAATAGGATCAGGGAAAATGGGATTCAGGAATCTTAACTTGAATCCTGGGAACCAGTTTCATTGGGAATCTGCTCCTTATAAGATTTTTTTTGGGGGGGGGGAGAGAGACAGAATCTCACTGTATTCTCCAGGCTGGTCTCGAACTCCTGGTTTCCCACCTCAGCTTCCCAAAGCTTTGGGATTACAGGCATGTGCCACAGTGCCTGGCCAAGATTTTTTAACAAAGCAAATTGGTGTAGATTTGTTACAACTGAACGTTTTGAAAAGATGGCAGATTTCAGACTTTCTTCACTTATCATATTTAGATATTTGATAATATGGATTGTTTTTTATTGAACAGTGCAAGAAGGCCCACTATTTTTGGAATTATACAAATTCTCCATCCTTAGGACTAGGTGGTCACTTAAAAGTTCCCATGATTTCCAAAGGGTGGCAGTATTTGTTTTTCCCCCTTGCCCTCCTGGGACTTTGGTGGGTGGTAGGAGTTTTTACCCACATGCAATTTGGTAGGTTGAGGTATTGGAATCTACAAAATAAGACAGAAGAATTTAAGTCCTTTTAAATAAAAACTGAAAGTTGTGTGCCTCTGAATAAAATTTAAAAATGACTATCATTGTGAATGAAAAATACTATAAAACAAAAAACGAGAAAGAGAACCACTGGTGGTATATTTAGGGTTTTTTTTTTGTTTGTTTTAGACTTGAGTTTTGCTCTTTTTGCCCAGGCTCTAGTACAATAGCACGATTTGGGCTCACTGCAACCTCTGCTTCCCGGGTTCAAGTGATTCTTCTTCCTCAGCCTCCTGAGTAGCTGGGACTACAGGCGCGTGCCACCACGCCTGGCTAATTTTGTATTTTTAGTAGAGATGGGGTTTTACCATGTTGGCCAGGCTGGTCTTGAACTCCTTACCTCAGGTGATCCTCCTGCCTCGACCTCTCAAAGTGCTGGGATTACAGGCGTGAGCCACCATGCCTGGCCATGTTTGATTTTGTTTAGGACCTAGTGCTTTTATTCATATGTGTCTTTAGAAATGAAAGCTTTACAAATGAAGAAATAGCATAGCTTCACCATATTTTTTCCTCGTCTCTAAGAAATGAGTGGATAGGGATCTCAAACCTTACATGTAGTAACAGTAAAATATTTCATCAATTCTGAGGTTCATTTTCTTTTATATTTTAATATTACTGAATTGATGAGTTGATACTCGAATATCTTACAATTTATAGCTTTTTTTTTTCTGTCTTAATGTTACACAAAATAATGATGCATGCTTTCAGTGGCATCTTAAATTCATTGAAACATGGCAATGATAGCCATCATTTATTGCATTCTTTCTAGGCACTGAGCTAGAGATGTTATAGGTTTTTTGCATTAATATATTAGCACTTTCTAAGTTAATGTTAAGTGCCAGTACAACCCCACTCCCAATTTTCAAGATTTAGCCTTTGCTTCATTTTGATTGTATACTTTATGGCCAGTAAATTTTTTTGAACGGTGCTCTTAAAAATTAAAGTCTATGAAGTGATGATAGCTGCTATATGCAAACCTCCCCTATGTTAACCTCACAAATACTGACCAGAGAGACCGTGTTAGCATTCTTATTTAGTTTGTTGTTAGTAATCAGGTGCCCAAGACTCATATTTTTTCTTTGGTGTATATATTGATCATAGAGTGGAGTGGAGGAGACAAATAAAGGAGAATATATTAGACCTGTTTTAGAAAACATTAGAAATGTTAAATGTATATTAAATTTTTTTTGTGGAAATAACTAATGTTGCCAAATATACTATTTACTTTTTACAGCAACAAGCTTTAGAACTAGCTTTGGATCGTGCAGAGGTGAGGTGTGACTAAGTTACATATTGAAATAGTGTTGTCTTTAACTGACAAAAGCTCAGTTTTAAGAGATTTTTGTATGTGGTTTTTAAAGGAGCACATTATTATTTTAGGACAAGTATGCATATCATTTTGCTATAAATATATAAAAATACCAGGTGATATTTGGATCACCTATTACTTGGAATCCTCAAGATAATAATGTTATGGAATAAAACTTACTTGAACAAGGATATAGAATTTCCAAAATTGTATTTTCCTGTTTTGACAAGTTTTCTAATTACTCAAAGGAAAAAATAGCTAAGGTATACAGTATAATATTTTTCATACATTAAGCATATTTTGAACAACTATAAAATATATTGATAATATTTCTGACCTGTGAAAGTCATGGTTGTGAAACTATGATTTTGCTTATGGCAATGAAATACTCTGCTAAAGTGTAGTGCAGTTCAAATTTCATTTGTTTGAAACTTATCTTTATATGTTAAGTAGTTTTTCCTACAAGATGTAATTCCGAGACTTAAGTGACTGAATAGCCTTTTTAGCCTTACTTATGTTTTAGATATACTCAATACAGTTGTTCATAGTCAAAAGCAAAAGGCTAGCTATTCTCATAAACTTTTGTTTTTTAGTATGTCATTGAAAGTGCCCGACAGAGACCTCCTAAAAGGAAATACCTATCAAGTGGAAGGTATGAATAATTAATTGGTAACATCTTAGATTCATTGAAATATGATGATGGCCACCTTTTATTGCGTTCCTAGTAGGCACTGAACTAGAAATTTTATAGGTTCTTTGCATGTATTAGGAATTTCTAAGTTAATGTTAGCTACTATATTCAGCTCCACCCCAGTTTTTGGGAAATTGAGGAAAAAAATGTTAAAATTTAGGAAAAAATTAAATAACATTCATGTCATGATGATTACTATATTAACATTTTATATGTTTGTTTCATTAAATTTTTTTAGAAAATCTGTATTTCAAAAACTTTATGACTTGTATATTGAAGAATGTGAAAAAGAACCTGAGGTTAAGGTAAGTATACATTTTTATTGTGTTGTAGCTTTTGAAATGTAGAAGAGAGTAATTTGGAGGAGTTAGATTTGGAGTATTATTTTTGTGTGTGTGAGTGAACTAACATCTTTTTTAGCCAGATACTAGTCAGTTCTGCAGCTGACCCAGAGCTCTGGCTAATGTGGCCCCAGGCAGAGATCACCTGCTGAGGTAGGAGTGAAGGAACAGTTATATTGAATAACAGACTGTCTCACTAGGAAGTGATGAGCAAAGACACAGTATATATTATCTTTTGCTTCTTCTTCGTCTGAGAAGTGATTTACAAATTTATAGCAGTAACCTGTTTTCTCATGATGATTTGAACTGGAAAGCCAGAGCTATTACAGAGCATGTATGAAATTCAAGTACAGTAATAAAAAGTGAGCTTGCTCATAAAACGAGTTCATGGCCAATTTAACTTAATTCATTTTTATTTAGCAAAATATGTGGGTAGTAGAAATGTAACAGAAGTTGATTTATTGATGTCTTTGAGCCCTCGGGTTGGAAGAGCCTTAAAGGTCTCTATGAGCTTTTGTTGTCTGTCTTTAAAAATGAATACAGTTTTACTATTCAGGCCAGAAACAGTGGAATTCCAGTAGTATCTAACTTTAAAATCTTCATATTAGGAAAATTATTTTTAAACTTATAAATCTTACAGTATGTTTTTCATAAGTTTTACTGATATATACATGACATACAATAAATTGTACATGTTTAAAGTATATATTTTTTAAACATGTGCATTGTAGATAGAAACACCCATGGAATCATCACTACAAACAATAGAATGTACATATTCATCACCTCAGTGACAGAACTAAAATAAGAGAGCTGCATATATGAAGATTCTAAATTGGAATTGGCAAGCTGCTCTCCACCAGCTAAATGTGCCTACTACATGTTTTTATAAATGAATTTTTATTGGAACCCATCACACCTGTTGGTTTGTATATTATCTAGGGCTGGCTTACAGGTACAAAGACAAATTGAGTGTTGCAGCACAAACTATTTGGCCCACAAGCATGAAATACTGTCTGACCCATTAAGAAAGAAAATTTTCAACCTCTAGTCTAGATGGGATCAACTCCGTGGTAGCTAATTTGTTTTGTTGAAGAGGTACACATACTATAAAAATTTATCTAATTCTGTCTTAAGTCAAATTATGAGGGGTTTCGCTACACTGAAAAGACGTAACATTTTTAGCCTCTCTTTACTAGTTTAACATCAAAGTGGTTAAATGTTGTTTGCCTTTTTAAAAAATTTTCAGATTGCTTAGTGTTTTCATTCTATGGTGATGACAGATTAAGAATTTATCACTTCTCTCTGTATGTGTGTATGATACATGTTTAATATATATTTACTAAACATAAGATATTCAAGACATTTTGGTTTTTTTTGAGATTCTGAAAAAATATTCTGTTTACTGTTATCTTTGCTAAATGAGATTTGATGACATGATTTGTTAAATCTGTAAGTAGGTTTTATTTTAAATCATACGCATTTTTAAAATCATGGACTTTGTTGTGGTTTTTAAGGCGCTGTTGAATTGGATTTACAGAATATGTCCAAATTGTTCGTCTTATCAATTAGATATTTTTAGATTCAACATTTCAGCTTAGAGCTGTTGAACTTGTTTGTATCTTATTTAGCCTATAAAATATTTAAGAAATGTGCACTTCTTAGATACAACCAAAGAGAATGCTCCATATTCTTTAGGTTAGACTTATACTTTATGGAAACTATATACTTCTGTGTTTTATATATTTGCATTTAATGATTTTATATTCTACTTATTTAAATATGTTTATTAAGTATTCAAAAGTGTTTTATATTTAAGTGCTTTTATTGTCTTGGAGGTCACCAGTTTTTAAAATATGAATTAATTTGCTTGAAACATAGTAGTAGATAAAAATTAAGTTTACATAGCTGTCCCATATGTAGTGGCTATAGTTTTGTGAGCCTTCTTCATTTATTCAGAATCATAATGCGGAAAGAGCACCAAAAGGTTACTTCAAGCCTGATTTTGTTAAATCATAGCATTATTTATTAAGGTTATACTGGATTATTTTCATGAGCTCTGCCTCTTTTTAAAGCAGAAATTAAGAAGAAATGTGAACTTGTTAGAGAAGCTTGTTATGCAAGAGACTTTGTCATGTTTAGTGGTCAATCTGTACCCAGGAAATGAGGGATATTCTCTGATGCTCAGGGGAAAAAACGGATCAGGTAAGACCCTCTAGAGCACAGCTGCCACAAAATTCTTTTGCCAGGCAGGATGTGCTGTTTTTTTAAAGTAGTTTTTTAACCTGCTAAAGCATTTGTCCTTCAGATAGTGATGACTTAGTGATAAAAACAGATTTTGATCCCAATTTTCTTCCTTATGATATGTTTTGGTAGAATATTAGAAATTATTTATCTTATGGTTATCTTTCCTGAGTGTGCATTTTAGAAGTATTATAATTGATATGTCTTTGAAGTCCAATTATAAAAGCATCTCAGAACCAAAGGAAAGGTTAAAAAAAAAAAAGGAAAATTATAGAAACGTAACTTACAGATAATTAAAATAGAATTTCCTTTCATTCTATTGCTATTTATATTTTAAGATAGTATACCGTGTTTAAAGATAGGTAATCCTGCAGTTTGAATATGAGTCTGAAATCTTCAAAATTAAGCAGACTTGCTGCCTTTTGAGTAATTTTCACATATTAAAAATATTTCTATTGAATATGAGCATTTCTGTTAATGGTGAGTATGAAAATAATTTAAAAATATACTCTTCAGTTTCATTAAAGAGATAAAAAAATTTAATAATGATGATAATGTGAGTTCTACAAGGAACTCTCATAGCTAGAATTTTGTGTGTGTGTTGATAATTAGTTGTAAAGTGTAACACCAAGAGAATTTTGTTCTAAAAGTGACCACTTTTCAGATAACGCACCAAAGTGTCCTCTGATTTCCAGATTAGATTAATTGGTCTTCAGTGAACTTTCAGTTACTTTGACATTGGAATTTTATCATATTCTGATTATTTTGCTTTGGGCTGTGATTCAGATTGTGTTGTTATGCCAGATGTTTTTTCATAATGTGTTAGGTTTCCCACCCCCCCTTAAATAAAGGACATTAGGAGGGCCTTTTGGTTTTGGTTTTTTTTCAATCCTTGCTTTGTTGAAATGCCTTTTGGTTTTATTATAGACCTTTTTTTGAAAAGCCATTTGAATTATACAGCTAAGCTTTCAGTGAGCGTCATCATTTTCAAACTTTATGTTTTAAATTAAGATTCTGAGACCATTCGACTGCCCTATGAAGAAGGAGAGTTGCTTGAATATTTGGATGCAGAAGAATTACCTCCTATTTTGGTCGATCTCCTAGAAAAATCTCAGGTACAAAATTTTTGTCTTTAAAATGTCTTTATATTTGTTATATGTATATGATATATATATGTCACATTTTTCTGTATGTATACATATATGTATATAAATGACTATATGATGTTTCGTGACAGATGATGTTTAATTTCTATCACTGTTCCCAACAGCCTTTAGAACACGAAATGAGGCTGGGCTTTGGTGGCTCATGCCTATAATCCCAGCACTTTGGGAGGCTAAGGCAGGAGGATCACTTGAGCCCAGGAGTTTGAGCTCACTACAGTCTCAAACCCCTGGGCCCAAGTGATGCTCCTGTACCACTGCAGGACTAGAGCAGGAAGGATTAGAGAAGGAAGAGGTAAACCAGAATTGCAGTGATTGCACCACTGCACTCCAGCGTGGGCGATAGAGCAAGACCCTGTCTCTAAAACTAATAATAATAGAAGATGAAATGAGACATGTATAGCTATCTGGAAATGGATTTATTGTGTGATCTTTAACCTTCAGGGTATACTGAAACATATAGACGTAGTTCTTCTAAAATAGTTAGAACAATTAGCTCATCAACTGGAAATTTCCATATAGTTACAATTAAGAAATTATGAAAGAAACTACTTTGAATATTTATGAAGTTTTTCACTTGAGGGCCAGAAACTGATCTTTACATCTGTACTTCTCTTTACATCTGTACTTCTCTTCACATCTGTACTTCTCTTCATAGCTTGCCTAGATAAGCACTCCCTTGCCCTGTTCTACTTCCTTCTTACTGCCTTAACAACAGCCATATTGTGTACTCTACTGAGGAAAAAGAAGACATCACATGAGAGCTCTCGTTTCTTCCTAGCACCAGTCGACTAGCATCCCTACCTCTCTCTTCATATCTGCTTGCCTTCCTGTTAAAATAGTTGACGTGTACTGTTTATAGGCATCCATCCCCTCCACTTGTTTTCTGGATCCTCCCCTTCCTTCTCAAGGACTTAAAATTATAACCTCTCTTTTTTTTCTATTTCTCTTTGTCTACAAAATGCAGAATGCAAGCATACTGTGTTAGAGGTTGAGTATCTCAAATCTGAAAATATGAAATCCACAGTGTTCCAAAATCTGAGCACTGACATGACACTTAAAAGAAATGCTAATTGGAACATTTCAGATTTCAGGTTTTTTGATTAGGGCTGCTTAACCTAAGTATAATGCAAATATTTCCAGCTCCAAAATGCTTCTGGTCTGAAGCACTTCAGATAAGGGATACTTAACCTGTATGTCTCAAATTAAAAAAAAAAGTCCTCCCTTTTCCAACTACTGCTCTCGTTACTCTTGACAGCAATGCTACTCAAAGAATTTATAGTCATTTCCTTTTTTGCACATCCCATTCTTTCCACCACCCATCTCATTTGGCATCATGACGTCATTCTGCAGAGGTTGCATTTGTCAAAGTTACCAATGATCTCCATATACTGAATAATTGGTCACTTTTCTGTTCTCTTCTTAACTGGCCTCTTAGCAAAGATCAGTGGATATAACTACGTCCTGCTTGAAATGCCTTTCTGTTGACTTCTGAGACATCATTTTCCTGGTTTTCCTCTGCCTTCTCTAATCCTTCGGTCTTTTTTACTATAATCCCTGTTCCATCCATAAACGTGTGTGTTTTCAGGTTCAGTCCTTGGCCCTCTGTTTTTCTTTAGTAATATTCTCCCTGAATGATTTCAGCCAGTTTCATGTGTTTTTAAAATATTACTTACTCTATTGCCTATATGCCTCACCATGGCCATTCCACCAAGCTCCTAACTTACATACTTACTTGGATATATAATAGGTTCCTCAAATTTAACATGACAAAAGCAGAACTTTATTTTACCTCCCAAACCAGTTTTATCACCAGCCTTTTCAGTCTAACAGATGACCCTATCCTCACCTTCCACATTCAGTCCATCAGCAAATGCCAGATCTCTCTTTAAGATACATGGTTGTGCCCAGTGCTCTGAACAAAACCCTTGCTTTCCTCTTTGTCTTCATCTTTTTTTTTTTTTTGAGACGGAGTCTTGCTCTGTCGCCCAGGCTGGAGTGCAGTGGCCGGATCTCGGCTCACTGCAAGCTCCGCCTCCCAGATTTATGCCATTCTCCTGCCTCAGCCTCCCAAGTAGCTGGGACTACAGGCGCCTGCCACCTCGCCCGGCTAGTTTTTTTGTATTTTTTAGTAGAGACGGGGTTTCACCATGTTAGCCAGGATGGTCTCGATCTCCGGACCTCGTGACCCGCCCATCTCGGCCTCCCAAAGTGCTGGGATTACAGGCTTGAGCCACCGCACCCGGCCTGTCTTCATCTTCTAAATGTCATCCTCACTCACTACATTCCATCCATCCTTGTTTCATTTCCACAATAAAACACTCCAAGCTTGTTCCTACAGTAAGAACTTCTCATGTGTTACTCCCTCTGTCTGGAATGATCTGTCCCTAATGTATCTGGCCCTTTCTTGTGATTCAGATCTTAGGTAAAACCTAAGGTTTTTATCTGCACATACAATCCAGATTGACCCTTCCCTATTTGATTTCCTTTATAGAATTCATCACTATCTAAAATTATTTTGTTCTGTTTACATGTTTATTATCTGTCTTCCCACAGCTGAGTGCAAATGTTGTCTGACTACTGTATCTGTGAAGCTGTACCTGGATAGTGCCTAGCACATAGTATGCATTGTAGTTGCTCAGTAAATATTTATTAAAAAGAATGACAATAAGAATGACATAACATGGAGACCACAGTACCCACTAAAAGTTTTGAATGGGTGAAAAACATACTATGAGTGACTGTGGCAAGTCATAACTAGAAATACTTCAGTGATAACAGTTCTTACATTTGGGCATAGAAAGGACTGAAAAACTATTTTTCCTTTTTTTTTTTTTTTTTTTTTTTTTGAGACGAAGTCTCGCTGTGTCACCCAGGCTGGAGTTCAGTGGCCCAATCTTGGCTCACTGCAAGCTCCACCTCCCAGGTCACGCCATTCTTCTGCCTCAGCCTCCCGAGTAGCTGGGACTACAGGCGCTCACCACCACACCCGGCTAATTTGTTTGTATTTTTAGTAGAGAAGGGGTTTCACCATGTTAGCCAGGATGGTCTCTATCTCCTGACCTTGTGATCCACCCACCTCGGCCTCCCAAAGTGCTGGGATTACAGGCGTGAGCTACCATGCCCAGCCTGAAAAACTATTTTTTATTTGAATTTTATGTTTAGCTTCCCTCCTATTAATAAAGGCTAAGGGCAAAGATTTTATTTCTGAAAATTTTATCAGAGCAAATATAGAAGTTATATCTAGAAGCTGAAACACTGGCAAGGTTGATTGGCAATTTATAACAATGATAAACTTTATAGTAATGGCAAAGTTAGCAAAATGTAACAGTAAGCCAGTGAGCTGCAGAAGAACAGCTCACTGTTCCAAGGATCAAGAACAGTTCCAAGGATCTGTAACATAATAGTACGTAAATGCCAAAAGTCAATTGACTTGGTAGATGCCAAAGTCAATCTATAATTAGAAACTGTTAAATAGTTTTAAATTGCTTCTTGTGTCATAGTGATGAACATAAAATACTTCCTCTGAAGAGGTTTACACAGTGTTAAATCTACCAAGGAAATCTACTAAAGAGTGCATACATGAGTGGCCAGAAATGTTGCATGAATGTAAAGGATGCGAAATGTTTGATATAAACTACTTATTTAGACTTTTGGGAAAAAAAATGACATTTACATATTTTTACCCAAACAGGTTAATATTTTTCATTGCGGATGTGTCATAGCAGAAATACGTGACTACAGGCAGTCCAGTAACATGAAATCTCCTGGTTACCAAAGTCGGCACATTCTCTTACGTCCAACAATGCAGGTAAGGATGTTTAAGATATACTATTTTAGATTTTAGTTGGAAGTTTCATTTATCGAATGTCTTCATATGTTTGTGCATAAATTAATGAGTTTTTTAAATGTTTATTTCTTCTAGACTTTAATTTGTGATGTACATTCAATAACAAGTGATAACCATAAATGGACCCAGGTTAGTTGTTTTGTTTTTTAATCTCAAACAGGCAAAATATAGGATGAAAAAAACTTATCATTAAGCAAAAGTGATTTTCTGCTTATTTTTATTCAATAATTAAGTTTGATGCTTTATGTGAAAAACTGGTATTCCTTTATGAGATCTGGAAGTTAAGGGTCTCTTTATACATGTAGTAATCCCTCAAGTTGCCTAAGATCATTTTAGGGTGAAGCTGGCCTAATATGCTCAATGAGATAAAACTTAGTCTTTATCTCCTCTCAAATAGAAGAAAAATTTTTTTACCTTGACTACAAATAGATACTGGTTTTTTTTTTTTAAATAATTGAAGTTTCTAACCCAGCCTAGCCTATCTTTCTTTGCCATTTATACTGGTTGCCTTGAAATGAGAGGAACTCTCTTACCCCTAAGAATAACCAGTTAACCCTCCAGTTCTGGCTCAGTGATATATGAGGGGACTTCAGAAAGTTTGTGGAAAACTGGGATTAAAAGATAAAAAATATAAACTTTTCTTCTCAGTATAAGCTCCATTAAGTTCAAGAACCTTGTAAATGATACCATTTATTTAGTCCACCCCTAAAGAACTGAGGGTCCTGGGAACTGAACCATATTAATGCAATCAGTTTTACATTATTAACTGAAGAAAAATGGGTACTTTTAAAACTTTTTTTTTTTTAAGATTAGGAAACAAGAAGTCAGAAAGAGCCAAATCTGGACTGTAAGGTGGATACCTAATGGTTTCCCATCAAAACTCTTACAAAATTTCTCTTTTTTGATGAGAGGAATGAGCAGAGGCATTGTGGTACAGAACGACTCTGGTGAAGCTTTCCCAGGCATTTTTCTGCTGAAGCTTTGGCTAACTTTCTCAAAACACTCATAATAAGCACGTTATCATTCTTTGTTCCTGCAGAAAGTCAACAAGCAAAATGTCTTGAGCATCCCAGAAAACTGTTTCCATGATCTCTGCTCTTCACCTGTCTGCTTTTGCTTTGACTGAACCACTTCTGCCTCTTGGTAGCCATTGCCTTAATTGTGCTTTATTATCTTCAGTATTATACGGGAAAGAATGCTTTAGTATCTTGGTCCTACTTGTTGAAAATTTCCATGGAAAGCTCTGCTTTTTCAGCTGATCTGGATGCAGTGGTTTTGGCACCCATCGAGTGGAAAGTTTACTCAACTTTAATTTTTCTGTCAAAATTATTCAAGCTGAACCAGTTGAGATGCCTATAGTGTTGGCTTTTGTTTCTGCTGTTAATCATTGGTCCTCTTCAATTAGGTTACAAATGAAATGAATTTTTTTCCTCGTAAATTGATGTGGATGATCTGCTGCTGCAGGCTTCATCTTCAACATAGTCTTGTCCCTTCTTAAAACAAGTTACCCATTTGTAAACTGCTGCTTTCTTTGAGGCATGCTTCCCGTAAACCTTTGAAAAAGCGTCAATGATTTCACAATTCTTCCATTCAGGCTTCACCATCAATTTGATGTTTGTTGTTGCTTCAGTTTTAGCAGAATTCATGTTGCTCTGGTAGAGGCTGTTTTCAAACTGATGTCTTATCTTTCTTAGTGTTTCAAACTAGGCTCTGTTCAGACATGTTATAACAGCTTAGTACATATTTATTTTGGTGCAAAAAGGTTTGAAACCTATGTATAGTTTTTTCTTAATACTCATTTTTCATAAACTTTTAAAGACCCCTTGTATGTGAGATGCCTACTCAAAAAAGTGTTCAGTTGTCTGTGACTATAGTGAGGAATAATTACTAAGTCAAAAGAAAATATCAGTAATGGTAGTTATCCTTTCTGTGACGTGATTATAAAATAAGCTTCAATTCATCAGTAACTACCAAGTATTGTGTTTTGGTTTGGGCTATAATGTTATCATCTGAAAAAAGATTAAAAGCCATCAAAAGAATATTAGACAACCGAAAAACTCATTGGTTACCATCAGAGGATGCTAGGGCATCAGTTTCTTACTCTGAGGATTGATAAAGGAGAGAATATAATATTTATTCTGCCCTTCTTGTTATGAACTGTATTTTAGGCAGCCAAGTAAGTGAGGGAAAATTCTTAGGAAAATTTCCAGCTAATAGGTGTAAAAGAAATGATAGACTTTTGAAAAATAAAAGTTTGAAAGTGTTAATGAAGTAATGAATCTAGACAACAGTAATTCTTGGATGTGAAAACTATTAAATGATAGGTTAATGGGAAATTTTGTAATGTAGCAATCTGATTAAACCCACTGATTGAAGATGGAACAGTTAATTATTGTGTACCTCCCGGTTTGATGCAAGAGACATACAACAGTAGTAATAGCACCAATAAAGAACTCTTGTCCAAAAAAAAAAAAAAAAGGAGCCCATATTAAATCAAGCCACTAGTTGTAACTAGCAGTTTATAGGAATTCAGTGAATGAAATAAACTCTTAAGTAACACAACGAGGAAGAAACCAGCCAGATCTAGTTAATGGACATGAGAAAGCAATTGGTTAATTCTAACAAATTATTATTTAACAATATTATTAATTGATTCACTTAAAAAAATAGCCTTAGCTATCAAGATATTTCAGAGGTTAAGCAAAGTAATAGGATTCAGTAAAGTACATTATGTGATAACAGTAAAGAGCCTGTATGTACTTTGCAATTGGGTATATAGAGTTCACTCAATATTAGCAGAGTCATTTTTATTCTTGTAATATAGTTGAGTATAGGATGGGACTATTCACGGTTACTAAAAAATGCCATAACCCTTTACGACCCTATAGGTTTTGTGAGAGCAGAATATTTTGTTTTGCTCACTACTTTATCCCCAACTCCTGTAAAGGTGCCTAACACATCATAGGTGCTCAAATACTTTCTTGAATTAATGAGTAGCCACTCTTACAATCTGACCATTCCATACTCTACAAATTATAGGCATACCTCGGAGTTATTGTGGGTTCGATTCCAGAGCACTGCAGTAAAGCAAATACTGTGATAAAGCAAGTCACATGAACTTTTTGGTTTCCTAGTGTATAAAAAGATTACATTTACACTATATAGTTGACCTTGAACAACACAGAGGTTAGGGGCAGTGGCCTTTGTGCGGTCAAAAACCCATGTATAACTTCTGACTCCTCTTCTAATACTTTACTAATAGCCTACTGTTGACTGGGAAGCCTTACTGGATTTTGTTTTTTTGTTTTGTTTTGTTTTGGAGATGGAGTCAGGTTGTAACTCAGGTTGCAGTGCATTGGCAGTCTCAGCTCACTGCAACCTCTGCCTCTCAGGCTCAAGTGATCCTCCCACCTCAGCCTCCTGAGTAGCTGGGACTATAGGTGCATGCCACCATGCCCAGCTAATTATTTTTATTTTTGGTAGAGACAGGATTTCACCATGTTGCCCAGGCTGATCTCGAACTCCTGAGCTCAAGCGATCTGCCCGCCTGGGACTCCCAAAGTACTGGGATTACAGATGTGAGCAACCATGCCTGGTGATTAACATGTATTTTGTATGTTATATGTATTGTGCTCTGTATTTTTACAGTTAATTGTTAGAGAAAAGAAAACATTAAGAAAATCATAAGAAGAGAAAATTTGTTTACTATTCAGTAAGTATATCATATTAAAGGTCTTCATCCTCATCATCTTCACATTGAGTAGGCCGAGGAGGAGGAAGAAGAAAAGTTCATCTTGCCAGTTCTCTTGGCAACTTCCAGAGATCGAGACCGTCCCGGCCAACACGGTGAAACCCCGTCTCTAAAAATACAAAAATTAGCCAGACATGGTGTTGTGTGCTTGTAGTCCCAGCTACTCAGGAGGCTGAGGCAGGAGAATCATGTAAACCTAGGAGGCAGAGGTTGCGGTGAGCTGAGATCATACCACTGCACTCCAGAGCAAGACTCTGTCTCAAAAAAAAGAAAAGAAAAAAACTCCTGTGTAAATGGACCTGCATAGTTCAAATCCATGTTGTTCAGGAGTCTACTGTAGACTATTAAGGGTGCTGTAGCATTATGTTTAAAAAAACAACTTATATACATTAATTTAAAAATACTTTATTGCTAAAAAATGCCAATGATCTTCTGAACCTTCAGGGAGTCATAACCTTTTTGCTTGTGGAAGGTATTGCCTAGATATTAATGACTGCTGACAGATCAGGATCTGACAGATTGGGATGGCAGTGGCAGTTTTTTAAAAGACAACAGTGAAGTTTGCCCCATCGATTATTTCTTTCATGAAAGTTCTTTATAGCATGTGATGCAGTTTTACCCTACAGTAGAACATCTTTCAGAATTGAAGTCAGTCCTCTAAAACCCTGCCACTGCTGTGTTATCACCTAAGTTTATGTAATAGTCTAAATATTATGTTGTCATTTCAACAATGTTCACAGCCAGGAATAGATTCTATCTCAAGAAACCACTTTTGCGGGGTGCAGTGACTCATGCCTATAATCCCAGGACTTTGGGAGGCCAAAGCAGGCAGATCACAAGGTCAGGAGTTCGAGACCAGCCTGGCCAATATGGTGAAACTCTGTCTCTGGTAAAAATTCAAAAATTAGCCGGGCATGGTGGTGGTACCTGGCAGGAGAATTGCTTGAACCCAGGAGGCGGAGGTTGCAGTGAACTGCGCCATTACACTCTAGGCTGGGTGACAGAGGGAGACTCTGACTCAAAAAAAAAAAACAAAAAAAAAAACAAAACTCTTTCTATGGTCACCCATAAGAAGCAACTCATCCATTCAAGTTTGATCATGAGATTGTAGCAATTCAGTCACATCTTCAGGCTCTCTACTTCTAATTGTATTTCTCTTGATATCACCACAACTGCAGTGACTTCTTGTCCTGAAGTCTTGAACCCCTCAGAGTCATCCATGAAGGTTGGAATAAACTTCTCCCAAACTCATATTAATGTTTCTATTTTGACCCCCTCCCATGAATCATGCATGTTCTTCGTGACATCTACAATGCCAAATCCTTTCCAGAAAGTTTTTAATTTACTTTGCCCAGATCCATCAGAGGAATCACTATCTATGGCAGCTAAAGCCTTACAAAATGTATTTTTTAAATATTAAGACTTAAAAGTCAAAGTTACTCCTTGATCCATGGGCTACAGAGTGGATATTGTGTTGGCAGCTATGAAAACATTACCCCTTGTGTGTCTTCATCAGAGCTCTTGGGTGACAAGGCCATTGTTAATGCAGTAGTATTTTCGAAAGAATCTTTTTTTTTCTGAACAGTGGGTCTCTGTAGTGGCCTTAAAATATTCAGTAAACCATGTGGTAAACAGATGTGCTGTCATCCAGGCTTTGTTGTTCCATTTATAGAGCACCGATAGAGTAGTAATTCTTAAGGATTCTAGGATTTTCAGAATGGCCAAATAAGCATTGGCTTCAGCTTCAAGTCACCAGCTGCATTAACCCCCAACAAGGGAGTCAGCCTGTTCTTTGAAGCTTTGAAGCCAGACATTGACTTCTCTCTAGCTATGAAAGTTCTGGATGGCATATTCTTCTAGTATCAGGCTGTCTTATTTAATTTGAAAACTTGTTGTTGAACCACCTTCATCAGGTATCTTAGATCTTCTGCATAACTTGTTGCAGTTTGTATATCAGCACTTGCCGCATCACCTTCCACTTTTGTGTTATGGAGACAGCTTCTACTCTTAAACCTCATGAACTAGTTTTCTGCTTCAAACTTTTCTTCTGCAGCTTCCTCACCTCTTTCACATCATAGAATTGAAGAGAATTGGGATTTGTTCTGGATTAGGCTTTGGTTTAAGGAAATGTTGCAAGTAGTTTGATCTTCTATCCAGATCATTTAAACTTTCTCTGTATCAGCAATAAGGCTGTTTTGCTTTTCTATCTGTTATGGATGTTCACTGGAGTAGTGCTTTTAATTTCGTTTATGAACTTTTCCTTTACATTCACAACTTGGCTAACTGGTACAAGAGGCCTAGCTTTCACTGTTGTAGCTGTTTATAGGCCTTTCTCACTAAGCTTAATCATTTCTAGCTTTGGATTTAAAATGAGAGATGTATGACTCTTCCTTTCACTTGAACACTAAGAGGCCATTTTTTGCCTAATTTAAATATTATAATATTTCTAGAGGTAAGGAGTCCTGAGAAGGAGAAAGACAGGGGAGATCCCACACTGGGGTGTGGTGGATCGGTGAAGCTGTCAGAGAACATATATCATTTCTTGATTAAGTACACATTGAATATCACAGATCACCATAATATATTTAATAATAATGAAAAAGTTTGAGATACAGAAAGAATTACCAAAATGTGACACAGACACAAAATAAGTGTGCTGTTGGGAAAATGGTGCTGATAGCCTTGCTCAGTGCAAAATTGCCACAGATCTTCAGTATGTAAAAAGTGCAATATTTGTGAACCACAATAAAACGAGATATACCTGCATTGAATTTCCATTAGAAGTTTCTTTATGCTGTCTAGTTTCTAAACGTTTGCATGCACACTAACATTAGCACCTGAAATACCGTGTTTTACTGTAGTTCTTAGCAGAATTCCAGGGAATATTTCTAGATTAAGCTATGTATGATTACATATTTGCAAATCTTAAATCTGGTATTGACATATGCTCTTACACTTTTCAGGAAGACAAACTGCTGCTTGAGAGCCAGCTCATCCTAGCTACAGCTGAACCACTCTGTCTTGATCCTTCTATAGCAGTCACCTGCACTGCAAACAGACTGCTCTATAACAAGCAAAAGATGAACACTCGCCCAATGAAACGGTAATTGCCTTTGTGGAAGGGTGAACCAAAAGACACAAGTAGCTGTAAATTTTGCTATTTATAGTATCTTTTCCCTCCAGGGTATGGTTGCTCTGATTTTGGTGGAGAAGGGCAGAGATGGGGTCTCTCTTTGTTGCCCAGGCTAGTCTTGAACTCTTGGCTTCAAGGGATCCTCCCACTTTGGCTTCCCAAATAGCTGGGATTATAAGCATGACCAACTACACCAGCCTCTGATTATTTTTTTTTTGAAAATAGGATTTTTAATGGTCTTATTTTATATTTTTTTGTAAAGCATTATTATTTTTTAATGCTCTATGCTTCAGATTGAACTGATGCATTTTCTGCAGTCTTTTAAAGAATAAACTTTTTCTAAGTTTATAGTCTGTTTTCCAAAAAGGTAAAGAGGCTGAGATCAAATATGAACAGAAATAATAATTTTTTCATTATTTTCCTAATAACAAATGACTGATTTAATTGTTGTTAATCCTACTTTTAAGGAAAGATTTTGTAATTTCAAGATTTGAGAAAATATGATCATAGAAGAAGTCAGTTAGTTATAAACTGAATCTAGGCACACCTACCTTGTGTTTTTGAAACAAACCAAGCTTATTCCTCCCTTGGCATCTTTTAAAAATGTCTCTTCAAATACTCATTCCTTGATCTTTCAGAATATTTTCTTTTCCCCACCCTCCATGGGAAACATGAGGGAATTTTTCCCCAGTAGTCACTGTGAGAACCTCTTTGAGCTCCTGGAGATAAAACCCCCAAAAGTGTGGGGGCTCCCAGTGACTAGATCCCCCTGGAGTTTTGAATCTCTCAGACATGTCCACACTAGGCCTCCAGCAGTTGGTCAGTTATACTTGAGGTTCCCTACCCTGGCACTGGTTCCTGAAGAGGTTTGTGCTAGTGGGTTTCTGCTTCAGCAAGCCATGATGGTCTGCGTTATTGGTTTCTCCAAGTTTGGGGCAGTGGTTTGTCTTGTGACCACATCTCTTTGATGGATCTAAGAAGAATCGTTAATTTTTATGTTTATTCAGCTTTTTACTTGTTAGGATGAGGTGGGAACTTCCAGAGTCTTACATGCCTGTACCCGAAACTGGAAATTATCCCCTTCACCTTCATCTTTCCATAGCTGGTTCCTTCTCATCATTCCTGTCTCAGCTCACATGTCATTTTTTCAGGCTCTTTTCCTCCCCTCCCTCTCCCACTTCCCTGCCCTATTGTTGCCCTCCTTATCCTGTATTCTCCACGGTACTCTGTTTTTTATCTTACTGCTTCTTGGTATCTGAAATCTGAAATTATTTTATCTGTTTACTTGTGAATGTCTCCTCCCCCTCTGGACTTGATAGCCTGTGGTGATGGGAATTTTGTTTCTTATTCATTTTTATTTCACCTAGTCCTAGTTCCTAGGACTGTGCTTGGCATGTGGCAGTGTTCTATAAACATGATTTGCACATACTCACTGTGCTTGGCATGTGGCAGTGTTCTATAAACATGATTTGTACATACTCAGCAGTGACTAGTTTCAACTCACATATATTACGAGCTTCTTTTATTAGTGCTGCTTAGTTCAAATTTCTTAACATTTCAGGTGTTTCAAGCGGTATTCCAGATCCTCTCTGAATCGGCAGCAAGATCTGTCTCATTGTCCACCTCCTCCTCAGCTGAGGTTACTTGATTTCTTACAAAAAAGAAAGGAAAGAAAAGCAGGTCAGCATTATGACCTCAAAATTTCTAAAGCAGGAAATGTAAGTATATGTTTTTTAAATGAAGCTTATTATGCCCAAAAACCTGTCTTATTTAGCATTTTTTCTGTATATTTATATTGTTTTTAATTTTTCAGTGTGTAGATATGTGGAAACGGAGTCCCTGTAATTTGGCCATACCTTCTGAAGTAGATGTAAGTCGGTTCATGAATTTTTTTTTTCATATAGTTTCTAAGTTTTACCATTCGTTTGCTTATACCTTGAGAAAACAACAACAAAAAACTTCTTTTAAAAACAAAGTGATTTAGATCATACTCTTTTTTTTTTTTTTTCCTGCCTCAGGTTTATTTGTACAAATAGCACAGGAGGACCCCAGTCCCATGCAGATGGCAGCCCGGAGGCGGGGGTGGGGGGTCACACCAGTCCTTCTGTCCTCACGTTGGCAGACAGAGATATCTACTCTGTAGCCTTTGTAGGGGTCTGGGCACTTTTGGGAGCCTGAGCTGGAATTGAAGCTGGAGCTGCAGCCTGGACCTTGGTTTGATTATTGGCCTTGGCCTTTGGTGGGCAGAGCCGGAGCCCCTTGGCAATGCGAGCATGAGCATGCTTCCCAAGCTTGGGGTGGGCAATGTAGGCAACTCAACCGAGCTTGCGGCTGACACCCTTTGGGAGCTTGGGCTTAACCTCCTTGGGCTTTACAAGGGCCTTGATAGTCTTGGCACATGCACTTATGGCCTTGACACTGTTGGCCTGCATCTTCTTTAGGCCCTTGTTGTTGTGCCTCTTGGCAAAGCGCATGTTCCTCAGGAACTTGGGGTCCACCCCCTTAAGAGATTTGTATCTTTGTGATCGGGGTTTCTTGATATCATTGCTGTGCCATTTTCGGGACTGGTTGTGTGTGATGTGATTCTTGGACTTGCCATGTCCGCACCTTAAGCCATGGCTCCCGAAGCGCCTAGAACCGGAAAGAGAAAGGGGCGATCATAGTCTTTTTTTTGAAAACAATATGATTTGTTTCAAAAACATTGAAAAATGATTTTTAGAAGCTGTGTATTGTTCTTTTTTCACATTAAGTTGAAAAAACATAACCCCTTAATATAGTTGTGTTTGGAGCAGGAATAGTAAACAAAACAATTTTAAAATGTGGAAAAATATAGTGTATATTACATAATCACGTGAAATCTCTCTTGTTTTTATAATATTTCATCAAAATTTCCTAATAGTGCTTTTTTCCTCGAAGTGGTTAAATTTGAAGATTAATAATACTATTTAAAAAAATAAAGATTAATAATACTAGAGAAGTAACCAAGATTAGGAACGTTGGGTTGTATTCTTTATTGATCCATAATATACGTGAATATGAATGCTTGAAGACAGAAAAGGGATATTTTGATGAGTGATCCTTTATTTTTTTTCTCCTCTGTTCTTTTTTATATTCACTCTTTATTTTCAGATTTGTTCTTCTGTTGCACCCTTTCCATGCTAGCACATGCATTATTCTTACTATTTCTGATTTTATAAAAAGAAATTATTCTAAGCACAAAGCCAGAAACAACAGTAGACTGTATATACAACTCAAGGAAGTAAGCCATATTATCTGTTGGTAGCTTATGCGCAGTTCTTCAAGGAACATGGCCTGAGGATAGAATTTCAGTATAAATACTAAAGGGTGGAGTTTAGCTTTGGAGGACAGGCTGGAGTACTTCTACTTTAATGTCCTTAGGAATCACCTGGAGAGCTTGTTAAATTGTAGATTGCTACTCAGCAAGTCTGGTCTGAGGCATAAGATGCAGTTCTCACAAGCTCCTAGGTTATGCGATGCTGAGGTCCATGGACCACACATTGAGTAGCAGTTGCCCTCAAAGCTTCTCAGTCTAGCTCAATCAGAAGAATCACCTAGGATATCAGTTAAACATAAGAGATTTCAAGCCCTACTCAAGATCTACGTACTTAGGATTTCTAAGGACAGACATGAAAATCTGTATTTTTAATAAGTGCCCCAGATAAGTCTAAATGACTCTTAAGATCATAGTTGCCAGTAAGATAATAACATTTGACTCACACAGATACCTAGGACATGTACAGAATATGTGGTCAAGTTTGACTAGAAAGTAGAAAAGGTTCAAAAAATTTGATCAGCTTTAACATTTTACCTTCCATAGTCTCCCTTAGTTTTGTTGCCACTGTTACATGACAGCTCTTATTTCAAGAAAAGCCCTGCCAAAAGGAAAAGATCCTGATCCTTATCTCTCTGACATTCCAGTTTTCCTGAAGGAAAAGCTCTAAAGGAAAAAACATACCAGCTTATGGACAAAAAAATGAAGAGGCACTGTCTAGAAAAGCAGCTATGTTTATTAACATTTAATTAGTTTGGTTTTATTAAAGTTGTTTTATACACATCAGAAGACTTTTAAACTACTTAAGCGTAAGTAGTTGGTACTGGTGATTTAAGAATTCTTGCGCTAACAAGTATATTGTATTGTCGAGTTACTTAGTTTCTTCTCTTTGATCAGAGTGCTGATTCCATTTTATCTGATATGGATTCTATTTTATGTGGTATTTCTTGATTTGATTGTTTAGGTGGAGAAATATGCTAAAGTGGAAAAGTCTATCAAATCTGATGACTCACAGCCAACAGTCTGGCCAGCCCATGTAAGTAATCATTGCCTGTCTCTGTGTCTAATTATGCCATTTCTAATCTGGCCTCTGAATTTATTAAACATAAAGTGCAGTTGCCATTAGTTTGGGACCTTTTTTCTTTTATAACTTTCTGGAAGTTCAGTTTATTACATGAAGAAACAACTATTTTGTTCATCAAAGTATGCTTTGCATTTTAAACAGCAATTTTTTATTTTTAAATTTTTTTAATTTTTATTTATTTTATTTTATTTTTTTGAGATGGTGTTTGGCACTTATCGCCCAGACTGGAGTGCAGTGGTGCGATCGTGGCTCACTGCAACCTCCTCCACTTCCCAGGTTCACGCAATTCTCCTGCCTCAGCCTCCTGAGTTGCTGGGATTACAGGCACCCGCCACCATACCTGGCTAATTTTTGTATTTTTAGTAGAGATGGCTGGTCTCGAACCCCCGATCTCATGTGATCCGCCCACCTTGGCCTCCCAAAGTGCTGGTATTACAGGCATGAGCCACTGCGCCTGGCCTTAAAGAGCAATTTTAATGAAGAACTTCTTTTTTACTTTTGGTTTGCATATTGGTAGTTCTGTTTTGTTTTGTTTCAAATTAATAAATTCTTCTAAGGATACCTTTTTGTAAGTTTCCTAATTGGAATAATAATGTCTTAAAAAGACAGAAATAGGCATAATATTTAAATTAGGTGAACCCTAGGAGTGAAATGACGAGAGATGTTTTGTGTGTGTGATAGCAAAAGCAGACAAATGGTAAATAGAAACAGATCTGCTTTTGAAAGTTCTATCCTTTTAATATTATTTAATATTTGCAATTCATATGTCTAGTCTGAAATTCTGCCATACTAAGCTTGATTAAACATACCATCAGAATTCTCCTTCTGAGAGTACCATGTAAAAAATAATCCTGTACTGCCCTCCTGAGCATAAACAGGCACGGCAGCATGAGGATCAGGGGTGCTAGCTTAGGGACAGACTGCTAACTCCCTGTGTGACCCTAGGCAATTCATTTAACCTCTCTGCTTAATTCCCTGACTTCTAATATGGAGATAATAACAGTGCCAACCATAAAAACATGACGAAGCTTACTTGAGGCAGTCCCTGTAGAGTGCTGAGAACAGTGTTTAATGTTCATTGTTATTATTTCCAGTATGTATTTTAATATGTCTAATAATGTGTTTCATGATGTATTAATATTGTTACATATAAGTTCATATTTCGTAGTGTAGGTTAATGCTTTATTAAATGCATGCTGAGTGCCCATACAGTTTTTAGGAAAAGAGCCATGCTGTGCTTTATTCTGGTAGGCAGACTTAAACATCTTTTAGCCTAAGTACCATGTGTCTTCCTATTGTCAGATACATGTTACTGTATCATTTATTCCTAATTTTTACTAATTCTTAATGCCTGCCTACTTGTGAAGATATTTATTTGAGGTGCTATGTGTTTTTCAGGAC